>NW_021630091.1:0-300000 GCF_900700375.1 Denticeps clupeoides
AATCCCAAACTTAAGAAATTCTGTACATTTTGCCTCACAAGTACTACAAAAAGTAAAGTTTTTTTGTTTTTATAAGGTTTTGGTTGGATTATTTTTTTTGAGGTGGGTGGGAATGTTTGAAATAAATGGACTGAACACAATCCACTCCTTTTTCTGCCACGCCGCATGAACCACACAGGCAATGGTAAAGATCTTTGTTTCAGTGATGCTATACATTAAACATGTACAATTTAATTTGGTGACCTAATAAGAAACAAACTTTTTCTCAGGAAGAACCAACTGCAGATCAGTCATTTATTTTTATTCTAGGTAATTGTAATAGAATCATTGAACACCCCTTGGGATTTGTTCTGGTTCTGTAAGATTTAAATACGAAGCTTGATTTATTAGAACATAAAACAAGCAGAATATCAGGGGTGTTGTTGATAAAAACACAGACAGTACATCAATACAATTTCTGTAAAATTTCACATTCCAGTAT
Source organism: Denticeps clupeoides (assembly GCF_900700375.1). Lineage (NCBI taxonomy): Eukaryota > Metazoa > Chordata > Actinopteri > Clupeiformes > Denticipitidae > Denticeps > Denticeps clupeoides. The sequence continues at coordinate 482 of NW_021630091.1, forward strand.
TCTCTTCATTAAATAACACTGCACCACACCGGCCATTTACAGAACAGGACGGACTACAACCAAACACAGTTCACAAAAAAAAAAATGAACAAAATACCTGATATACAAAAAAAATGTATAATAAAAACACAAGCGGAGTCCTACAACAGCTTCCCAGCTGGACATTTATTGCTTCCTCTTGGATCCAAAGCGTGTAATCCTGCGAGTCCGGACACGCTTAGTTGGCTGAAGAAGATGGCCAGTCACTGCCCCCTTTTTCGCCCCAGTCCACTCAGCGTCCTGGACTGAAAGCCACCTCCCTCTTCGCCATAAGTACAGGATTTCCAATATGGAAGCCTGGTGGAGGGCTACACCTGTACTCATAGAACTGGAGTAGCATTCCCAGAAAATCCCCAGCATTCCCTGGAATGGTGTGACGTTTCCACAATACCTGTGTAAGAGCTGGTCAAAAGGACAGTTTTCTCTTTAAAACGCAAGACAAATTGAGGAGGAGTGGGGATTTTTAGATTTAATTTAATCACTGGGCCATTTTTAGCATCTATCTGAATGTTTTCTTGTTTGACCATCTAATGCAACCCTGTTGTACCCTAGAAAAGTTTTCAGATGACATGCTGAAAATGGCCTGATTTTTTTTAATAAAACACATAAAATCCACCCTTGTCTGTTCCTGCAGAAGAACTGGACAGACCATACAGGATAAGCCATGATTCAGTAGCGGTGCCAGGACCTAGCTGGGTGGGTAGTACTGGTTGTACTGGCTCCAGGGGTTGTGGTATCCACCATAGCTGCTGCCATATTGTTGCTGCTGTGTGATTTAAGTGAAGATGGTAAGAAGGTTTTTGTAAAACCATAATTCATCTAAACAAAGAAAACTGTACCTGATACCAGCTTCCATAGGCACCGTATCCTGCATGTGACCCACTCATGTCTCCCATCATTGGAGGAGGTGGTGTTGTTGTTACGGGCGGCCCAGCAGGTGGAGCAGCAGCCATCGTGCCTGAACCATCATCAGTCTTACTAATTTTCTCTGAATCATCATTATCACTGTACACGATGGACAAATGTTGAAGGAAATTTAAGAAAGCAAATTATGAGCGATAAAGGAGCAAAAGCAAACAGGTCTAAAGATGTAAGTTGGTCAACTCTCTTTAGCATGTGCCGTGATTCCTGTTGCCAAGTAGGCAATGCACTGGCATTCTAATTTAAGATGGTCAACACAATGACATCTCACCCATTCTCTGCTCCTCTTTTTCTGCTGCCCAGCTCCTTCAGAAGCTTCTGATGGTCATCATAAACACCCAGCACACTGAGAAAGCCAATTAAACACAGGCTTAAAACACACACAACCCATTCTTAAGTGAGGTCATAATGTAGGTGTGGTTTATGCCATTACTGTGCACGACCCTCACGTTTTATAACTATACCCTATTGCTAGTTAAACTGAAAAGTAGGTCTATAGGTATCACGTGATAGTTTCTATTGGTTGCCACTCTGCTTGGCGCAAGGTAAGACGCAGTTCAGGCACCCATCCCACAGAAAACAATAAGATTTATTGAGCTTCATTTGGCAAAATAATGAGGAAAAAAAATTACATTTGAAAAATAACCTTTGAACAGAGGAACCAAAATCCTCAGCAAACTGCAGGCCTCTCTGGGAGAAGAGAATCTTGGTCTCGGGTGAAAGTGGCGCAGCGAGGGCACGGCTTATGCACTGCTGTACTGCAGATCCGTTGATGCGAGGGTCTCCGGACACCTCCAGCTCCAGAAGATTCAGATACAGCCTACTGTTGTCCTAAAACCACCACAGGGAAGCCCAGACTGTTAACTCACCGAGATAGAAATCAAACGGCAGCATATATCGGAGCATAAACCGACAGCACAGTGACATTTTTCAAGCATAAACAGAAATCAGATGGTTCGAACAGCAGACTTACCGGGCTGAGCTCGATAGCTTCCTGTAGCACCGCTCGAGCTCGGCCCGTGTTCTTGCCCAGTTTAAAGAGAAGGCGGGCCAATTTGATAGAGTAAAAGGCATGGAGTTGGCCCATGGCTTTGCTCTGTTCCACTGCCTCCCTCAGGAGAGACTCCGCAACCTCCAGCTTTCCAGCACGCCTCTCCAGCCCCACTCGCCGCAGGCGAACCACAGCCAACCCGGGCAAGGCCTGTTCGAGAGCTTGTAAAATGCGCCGAGCCTCCTGGAGATTTCCTATGGAATAAAAGGAAATGTTATTCATCCAGCTCATACTGAAATATGATGAACAATTTATTATAATAAATTTAGGATGTCACATCCTGATCACAACTGATCACGACGTCTCCATATAAGGTCCATATTATGATTATTATTATTATTTTTTTAACTTTTATATTGGTCTTGTCGGTCCCCTTATAATGTATCTGAAGTCTCTTTCCGAAAATTACAGCCACTTTGATCCAGTCCCACAATGAGATTTCCCAGGACGCGCCGTTTCGGTGTCTGTAGCTTTAAATGCTAATGAGGAGGAGAGAGGCGGGACTAGGAAGAGAGTGGCATATAGAGGGGGCATTCGTGGAAATGACGTGATCAACACCATCCACCAACCACAATGTTGGTGGATGACAGGAAGACAGGAAGTAGGATCTCTGTTTTTCCAGAAAAAAAATCAAATTAACCCACTGGTTCTTCAGATGCTTGTGTGATGGAACCAAAAAAACACAACACCACATCTGTGCTTATTTTTTGATCCAATCACCGAGCAACTGCAATGCTTCCCATGTTTGGAAGCCATGACAGTCGGTGGCAATAATGTTTTAGGGGAGGGATGGAAATTTCTCTGGGCAGAAAAAGGATGACAAATGGGAGGTAACCTTTCTCCTTATGAGATCATAAGGGGACAAATTCCAGATCCGAACTGCAGTCTGAGCTGCTGTGCTCTGAACGGTGAAGCCGAATGGCCAAAGCACTCTTCACACCTATCACCATTTCTAACCACGGCAGGACCATAAGCAGGTTGGGGGGACTCGTATTAAAGTTAAATCATCTCACAAAGTCACATCTTCATATCAGGGGACCTTTAAAGTCACTGACTGGTTTCAGGTCAGTTTCAAACACGATTTGTAGATTATTTATTTTTTAATCTGGCTAAATCCAACTGGCTGACCACACCACAACCTATTACAAAGCTGCTAGGACATGTGACCAACCTCAACCGTATCTCTCCTCAAACGTAGCCCACTGTAAGTGGATGCTGTGTTTGTGTGGAAGGTGGATCTCACACGCTCTCCGAAACTACGGTGCGGGTGTCATCTAAACCGTGTGGCTCCAGGTATTGGACGTAACTAACAAATACACACACACATTAAAACACGCTGAACATGTGCAGCCCCTTAGTAGAGCACACATGATGAGTAATATACTCACCTTGGTCCAGAACTCCTCGTACAGAGAAGCAGGCGATGATCGGCAGCGCTCGAACAGAAATAATACCGTGCGTGTCCAGACACACAGTTATCGCACTTCTCTGCCTCCTGCTCCTGAGTCACGTCACCCTCAATATTCCCACCATGTGCTTCCATCCTCCTCCCAGTCCAGGTAGCTCTGCCAGGCTTTCAGCTGGGCTTGTCCAGAGGCTTCACATGAAAGTACGGCCTTTTAATCTACCAGAGAGCAGACAGTGCGTACACTTAGCCAGCAAACCGCCATACTCCAAAAAAAAAAAAAAAAGAGATACTCACCGCGTCTTCAAACTCACCACCCTCTTTCTGACCTCCGCCTCGTTCTGCGCTGCTGTGTTTCTCCCAGGCAGCCAGGAGGAGGCTCCTGCATCTTCTGCACAGCTTCTTCCTGCACATGTTCCACGTGACTTCACTCTTCCATAACCATACATTCAAATAGGAATGCAAGTGTTCTGCTAAGAAGCACTGCACTACCGTGTCTGTGCCGTTGGCCGTCTCTGATGTCTCATCTTCCCCAGGTGGTCTCTCCTCTCCATCACTGACTCGGTTTTGTCCCTTCGCCCTGAGCCACAGACTCTCTGTACGTCGCCCGGATTTTTTTATACTCCTCTGGGGAAAAGAACACTCTGGGGTGGATGGGAGGTGATGTGTGTCTTCAGTCTGCAGAAATTCAAAAATAATTTTTCAAATTTGTTAATTTCATTTATGCCTGTCAATGAGTTAAACCAGTCACTTGCCACTTTTCTGCTGAGTGATAATAATAATTAAAAAAAACGCTATACGGGCACTCACGCCATAAATCTGAGCAAATAAAACAACATTACCTTTCCAGGTTTTTAATAACCGTATAACCACCCATTCATGTGTTTAAAAAAAAAAAAAAAAAAAAAAAAAAAAAAAAAAAAAGACGGCCTGAACAAACAATCAAGTGCTCTAAAAGTCCTGATCACAGATTTGTTCAGGAGTGTGTGGAAAGGACATAAGAATACTGGGAATAGACATGGGACATCGGTAGGTGCCACCTACTTCTCGTAGTGGTTCTGGTAGAGCTGTGTGGGGATTCTCAGCACCCTGTCATAGACTGCAGTCATTGCACTCAGGTGTCCCTGCCTCCTTCTCCACTCAGCATACAATCCCACAGCCGGTCGGCTTGAAAGTCCAGCCCAGCTGCGGCCACTGCCTCCTCAAACACACTGCGATAAGAAACTAGTTAGGAACGAGGATTCCATCAGCAGTTCGCTGATTTTTAAATGAACAATCAGACAGACGTACCTTCGGATCCGTTGTGTGGACTCGGGCAGGTTCATGTCCAGGGTCCCCAGAAGCAGGTTGATGTAATGGATCCACAGATCGATGCTCAGCGGAATTGCTTTTAAGCCTTCCACACAGACCTGGATGAAAGAACAGCTGGCAGATATGAGGCATCTGCCGATGTCTACGAAAGATGTGGACAGCAGACACACCTCTAGAAATCTCTTCCCAAGAAAGTGTACAGGCCAAAAAGGTTCCCAATTGACATAATTTTTTAACAGAAACAAAGGAAGCATGCACTAGAAAAAGGAGAATTCATTTTATAATGTATATAGCTTAAACATCTGGATGGTGTGCAGATTCTCACATTAAAACCCACCATGATACTGCAGTGAAAAGTGCATGTAATTAAATAACCGGAAAAGCATGTTATACACACCTCCCTGCCCTTTTGGTGTTTCCCGCCCGTCTCTCCAGATCGGCAAACTTCTTCCAGTAGCCGTAGCAGAGGGGATACCGCACTAAGAACGAACTCAGTGCCCGTCGAGAGGCCTTCACATGACTCTGGAGTGTGGGGGAAATTACGCACAGTAAAAAAAAACAAAAAAAAAACAATTTTAATATAGAGTATCTACAAAACTCTAAAAAGCAAAGTTAAATATCAGCGTAAACTTCTGCAGACATGCAGTGAATAAAACAGTGAAAAAAATGTCCACAGAAGTTATTATTAAACTAAATTTTGAGTAAAAAATAACTCTATAAGGTATAATCATATTACTCTAACAGTGTTTAAATATTTATATACATTTCATTGTTAGTTTTGACACTAAAATTAATAGAATCAACTCTTTGTCATTTATTTTACTGAGTAATGATCAGATTCAGATATCCTTTGGATTAGGAAAACAAGGTTGTTGGATCTTGTGACAAGACTAGACCAAAGAACAGCAAAAGAGCTCTCAGCCTTGAGCCTCGTATTCACTCTACACTTCATTACTAAAAATGTTGAAGACCTTCCGTTAGATGCATTTGGAAATTTGAGAAAGAAATTTAGAGTAGTGTTGCAAGCTGGGTCCCGAATAGTTTTAGGTGAAAGTGACTTGATTGTCATTGCGAACGTTGTCCTCTGCTTTTAAACCATCACCCTTGGTGAGCAGTGGGCAGCCATGACAGGCGCCCGGGGAGCAGTGTCTGGGGGCGGTGCTTTTGCTCAGCGGAACCTCAGATTAAGGGGAGTCCGCTTCCTTAACCACTGGAGGCCACAATGACGCCATTTCCTCACCTCCTGTTCACAGTACTGAAGCAATTCGGTCCAGCTGGTGAAGTCAAGGGGGTTTTCTTGGGCTGATGTCCACAGCCTGTTGAAGTCCGGAGGTAGTTCAGCATCCTCGTCCTCCTCTCCGCCCACCAGAGGCGCCGTGTACTCGGCCATGCCGACCGGGGACCCTGCTTTCCCATCCGGACGGTCCAGCTCAAGTCCGGGGGTCTGGAGCTCAGCTGTGGGAGAGACGAGTAATAATAAAAACACAAATTAATAAATCCAATCTGATAGGGATTAATAAAACACAGTTATTCCGAGTCATACTTTAATAATAAGAACCGATACAGACACAATCACAATCATTCCGATCACAATCACGACAAATCTCATAACTCAACACACAATATCATTTAATTCATTGCAGTTCAAGTCTTTTAATGACACCGTGCCACAACTTTATTGAACGCCACTTGCCATGCAGTTTTTCAGATACAGCCAGATAATTTTCGGATGAAATTTGTTCGTTTTCCAGCGATATGTATTTTTTTCTAGCGTTATGGGACAAGCCTTAGCCACATTAGCAGCCAGGCTAGCTGATCACCTAGCATTTAAAATGAAAATAAAAACGCACAGAGCGACGCCGGCATCAACCTTCAAGAGAGCCGCCCGAAAAAAACAAAGGACCTGCGATTGTAGAAAGGACAGGTGAGGATTCGAGCCCGTGCTTTACCTGCTGCGGTGCGCAGGTCTCCGTTCCGACTAAGCTCCTCCGGACCTTCGGCCGCCATGATTGAGGAACACAACACATGACGTCATCAACACGCGTCCAGCTTTTGGGAATCTGGGGTCAGAGCGGCGTGATTTACATTTTACATTTACGGCATTTACCAGACGCCCTTATCCAGAGCGACTTACAATCAGTAGCTACAGGAACAGTCCCCCCTGGAGACACTCAGGGTTGCACCTTGTGTCTGTATTGACACAAGATCCCACCCCTATAAAAAAACAAAAAAACTCTACAGGTTTATTTTAAATATATACATGTAATCTGAATGTACAGTTTTATTCGTAAGCTTTTCAGCACTGAGAAAGAGACTCTGAGCAGCAACCCAATGTCGTTCTTCCACCTTTAGACCTTTTGCTTGTGGGAGACCATTCATTAGGTTGCGACCAATGCCCAGTTATTTTAGAACATCTCTACATATCAGCAATTATTAATAGTTTCACTTTTTAATCATTAGTATTTGTGTTCTACACTTTACCATTACTACGTGAAGATGATAAAAAACAGACCAAAATTGACCAAAACCTTTGCTCGGTACAGTACATTTTTCATCTTATATAACCAACTTGTTATTCAGTTAATATCAATAAAATAAGGTTGTTTTAAGAGTAATTACACCGCAACTGACCAGGATGATGTTGATTTTGCAGCAGTCTCATGTATTCCTGGAAAGATGTACAAGTTTAACCAAACCATTATTTATTATGTGGTCTGCAATACACAAAACATTTAGCAGTTTACAGCACAGTCAGGCTCAAGCAATGAAGAAATGCTCTTTTTTCTTTAAAAAAAAAAAAAAAAAGTGAAGAAACCTCATTTTCAGAATGCCATTTTGTTTACCTCTGTTGTAAAACTTAAAGGAAAACTACCAAAAAATAAACTAACTATTAAAAATAATAAGAATTTTGTGAGAAAAAAGGTCCAGTTATTGTTGTTGTTGCATGACATCAAAAAGGCTGAAAGCATTCAAGTCTGTGAAGAAACCTGCAGGTGTGTTGTGCCCTTATTCTGCAATTGCTTGTTCAGTTCTGGAATCTCCAGCACAGGTGGCCCAGCTCGTCAATGTTTTTGTGAAGGACGCTGTGAATCGGCGCAACGTAACGCACCACATCCCCATCCCGCGAGAAGTCCCGGTAAAAAAGCCCCTTTTCTGCACTGAAGGTAAACTTCTGGGGCACGGGGGTGTTGCCCCTCATGTATTCCCAAACTCCGACAAGCAGCAATCGGACCTCGAACGGAGTCAAATGCGGGGAAGAGCTCGTGGACGTTGCTGAGGACAGGAGGAAGGAGCTGGCCCTCGCCCATGCAGGAGGACAAGGAGGCAGGACGCCTGGACGGTGCCAAGGGGAGTCCAGGACTGAGGGCTCTCTGGATGCCTCCCAGTGGGCAAGCAGGGTGGCCAGGAGGGCTCGCAGGATCACAGAGCAGTAGCACAGCGCCGGGCGTCCCGCTGCGACCACGCGCAGGAGGTGGAACAGAACCGGGTTGGCTTCAAAGGCCCGGCGGATGTAGATGTCCCGTTCAACGGTGGTCTTGGCGTGGTCTTCAGGCGGCCAAGCCAACTCTCCGTTGGCTACATCTGGGCAGATGTTCTCCACCAGAGCTACAGCAACCGCCTTGGCTGCTTCGGCATTGATTGGGGCCGGCCCGTCAGAGAGGGTCTCTCCACCGTGGTTGTGACGCGAGCCGTTCAAGGTGCCCGAGCTGGAACCGTTGCCACCATTGGCTCCCGATCCGGCACCGGCCGAGGTGCAGCACTGGATGGTTATGGCCAGCAGCGTTTGTAGGTTCTGAATAACCCGGTCAGGGTCCGGTTGAAGGGAGTTGCTGGGAGGCTTCAGGCCCTTCCCGACCTCGCCAGCATGAAAGACCGACCAAACGCTGCCAGCGAAGTTCACGGTGGTTCCAAACGTACAGTTGATGTCCAGCAGCGAGGAGCCAGTGTCAAGAATTACCGCGGCTGAGGGTGTGATGCCTCCACCTTGACCTTGGCTCTGGCCGCCAAACAAATCAACATTGCCTTTGTGAAGGGCCCCTTCCACAAGCTGCTGCAGTACAGATTTGAGGGCCAGCGGTGAATAAGCGGCCAGACGAGCCAGAAGGCGCATGGAGTAGCTCACAGCCTCCCCTCCATCACTCACTCCACTCAGTCCCCTCTGGCGAAGCGCGAGGAAGAAATGCGCCACCGCGGCCCTCGATATCTGGACGAGGTGGGAGGAGGACGCCGCATGGGGTAGCTGGCTGCAGGACAGCAGGCGGGCAGCAGATCTGGACACCGCATGGTCGCCGTGCAACAGCAAGTGGCAGAAGTTGTGGAGGTGGGCCGGGACGGCGGCCGCGACCTGCGCCGCCATGGACGCCTGGCCGGCCCCCGGGCCCTTCGCGTCCTCCTCCTGACTGTGCACTGCGGCGGCGAGGTTGTTGAGGAGCTGGGCGAGCTCCCGGCTGCTCAGGTTCTGGGTGTGGACCTGCGCCACGCAGCGGTCCAGGGCCGCAGGAACGAGGCCAGGGAGGGACACCGAGAGCGGCGCGTACAGCTGCGACGCCAGGGTCAGTTCCTCCGGGTTCCTGGCGAGGGTGAGCAGTTGGCACAAGGCCTCGGTGGCAACCGTGGGGCCGCCGTACACGGAGAGGAGGCACAGCAGCTGGTGCAGCCACAGGTGGCGCTTTCTCTCCAGGCGCAGGGTCTCGCCGCAAAGCTCGGCAACGTGGGACTGCAGCTCCTCCAGAAACGGGATAACGCGGACCGGGGTGGACAGAGAGGACGACGGGTTGCACGGTTCGTCGATGTCGAGTCGACTGTACACGAGCTTGTGCAGGTGCAGCAGGAGCATCTGTAGAAGTCGATCGCAGCACTCCCGCACCCCGTCGTGGGGGGATGGAGAGGGCCCGGAGATGATCACGGACGCCGGGGTGGCCGTGTCGGCCAGGAAGTGCAGAAGCCGCGCCCCCCCGGCGGGAAACTGGCTAATAAGGTGCACCGCCAGGCCCAAGAGGTTCTCCTGCTCGTCCTGCGGGAGACCCTGCAGCTGACACTGCAGCTGGAGGAGAAGAGGAGGCCGAAGGGAGTCCACCAGCTCGAATGAAACGGCGCCCAGGAGAGTGGGGGAGAGCGCAATGAGCTGGAGAAGGAAGGGCACCGTCACTCGGTTGAGGTGGGCGGTGACTTCCCAGCCGGGGGTCGTCTGGCCTGCCGAAGGGGACAAGCTGTCTTGGAACATGCGAAACAGCTCCCTCTTAATGCTGTCAGAATGGCGGGACGCCAGGTGCCCAAGGATGCCCACCACCGAGCCAATTTTTGGCACCCTGTTGCTTTTGTCCACGGCTGCCATCATGGGATTTGGACTCGCGCGCGCAGCCTGCTGGCTGGGCTTCTCGGAACCGGTCATGCCGTGAGCACAGAAGTCCTTCAGCCCACAAGCCAGCACTCGGCTGATTATCGTGTCCGGGAAAGCCGAGCCGATGTGGGCAACGACCCAGTCAAAATGCGGCGAGTGTTGCACCGAAGTGTCCAGCAGGGCATCCACACAGGCGTCGGGGCACCAGGCCAACATGGCCGCCAGGCACTGAGAGTAGATGTCCATCAGACACCGCGTGGCCGTGCACGACATCCACAGCTGCAGGAGCTCGTTCAGACTGGACGAGTGTGGCGCGGCCCTGCGGCCCGCATGCTTGCTGCTGAGGTGCCCGAGCAGATCTACGGCCCAGGCGGACACAAGCGGGGCCCACGCTTTGGGGTTCAGCCGGACGAACTCGGACAACACGGCGTGCACCTCCTTGACGACGTCCTCCAGGTTCGCACCGACGCCGCCTCCGTCGCGGTCCCCCTCCACTTCCAGGTCCTGGAGAAAGGCTGCAACATATTCGTCGTAGACTTCGCGCAGGTGTTCCAAAACCGCCCCTCGGCACGCGGGCACGGTGCAGAGGAGCCGCACCGCGCAGCGGGCGTGGTCACGGACGCTGAGCTTGCGCCCCTGCGTCTGGTCAAAACCGGTGAGGAAAGCCTTGATTTCTAAGGCCAGTTCCTGGGGACTGTGGGTCAAAACACAAGACGGGGGTGGTCGGCGTTAACGTTCGGTAATTATCGAAAAAATAGGCATTCGCAAATAATGCTTGTTCGCTTTTCCCTTAGAACGACTAAAAAGTGGGGGAAAAAAAATCAGATAATTGATTAAATGCACTGATCTTCGTGTCTGCTTTTTGTTGAATAGAACATCTGTAATCATTTGCAGATATTATACTACACGGTGCATTATACATTGTTCCCAACCAAGCGACAAATGTGAGGATATTATTACACGAACAAGTCCTTATACCTCCATCACAAAAAAAAGGAGGCACGCATGAACACAAGCAGTGGTGACGGATTTAGAAAGTGTTCAGAGAGAAGGTGGAGGCGTAATCTGACTGCGCATTTCTTCCCAATCAATCAATTAATCAATAACAGATTAATACCGAGGCCAACGTCACCAAAAATTAGCTTTCGTCCCTGCCTCCATGACACGTCGTCTTTGTGACATGTGAAGCAGCTATCAAATACCAAATAAACTATGTAAGTAAGTAAAAAAAACAACAACAACAATTCTATTAGTATTAATACAAATAGTATTTACAAGCTGTACATGATTTTCTTACCTTGCAGGCAACGCGTGGCAAAGCGGAGTCTGCATGGCGAACAAACATGGAACAAACCAACGAGCGAAAAACGGAAGAAAAAAAAAAAATAATCACAGATCGGTTTATATTAAACGCAAATGCTGCTGCGCGCACGAAACCGGGGAGATAAAAAGGCGACGAAGCGAGGACCTTCAACCGGAAAACTGTTTATTTCCCTCCTTCTTCTCCTGGTTCCCCTCACGCTACGTACAACGCCCCCTAACGGCGCGGAGGTAAAAAAAAAAAACAAAAAACCCAACAACAACCGCCATTTGGTGTTTTTTTTTTTTTCTTACACTCAAATTCACAGCGAATCTGTCATTTTACACGTTTTAACAGCGCGCAGTACTGAAAATAAACGGTGTACTTTATCTTTTGAAGACCTTCAACCGGAAAACTGTTTATTTCCCCTCCTTCATTCCTGGTTCCCTTAACGTTCCGTAAAACGCCCCCTAAAGGCGCGGAGGTAAAAAAAAAACAACAACAACCGCCATTTGGTGTTTTTTTTCCCCTCTGAAATTCACAGCGAATCTGTCCTTTTACACGTTTAACAGCGCGCAGTACTGACAAATCAAAGGGGTGTACTTTTATCTTTTGATTTCATACGCCACATATTTTTGTTGTGCATTCATCAGCTTTCAAATTCAAATTTTATTTGTCACGTACACAGGCATACACGGTATGATATGCAGTGAAATATAGCTTTTGCGACTGCTATAGAACTCATAATTGCAATTATTGCAAGTGGAACCAATATGCAAATATTGCAAACATAATATTTCAATTTCATGTTTTTTAGACATATGTTTAGAAATATGTTTAACAGGTAGGGTGAAGTTGTGCAAATGTGAAGCTTTAATTGTACTTCGAGGGCAGAACCTCGCCATTTCCTTTGAGAACCAGTCCAATCCCTGGTCATCTTCGACTTCTTCAACTCTCCACTGGCTGAGCTTCTGTCGCACACGATGCCCCTGCTATGAAACCTGCTCGTGTTACGCATCAAACACTAACAATAAGGGCTTCTTTTCGGACAAACTAAACCAACAACTTATTGGATTTCACACGCCGCGATATTACGAATCGGCATCAATAGTAAAACGATTCCGGCTTCGAGGGCCATTTTCCGCCGCAGGGGTGTCACGTGTTTCTCTTTCCCGCCTACCGAACAGCGGGCGGGGTGAGCGGGACGCTGTCTGTACGTGTGTTCAAACAGGTCCTCTTTGCGCATATAATTGAGACGCGCAGCGCCATCGGTGCTCATTGCGGATTCTCTAATCGACGACAACATGTCCGGACGCGGAAAGGGAGGAAAGGGGCTCGGAAAAGGAGGTGCCAAGCGTCATCGCAAGGTTCTTCGTGATAACATCCAGGGTATTACCAAGCCCGCCATCCGACGTCTCGCTCGCCGCGGCGGAGTGAAGCGTATCTCCGGTCTGATCTACGAGGAGACTCGCGGCGTGTTGAAGGTCTTCCTGGAGAACGTGATCCGCGACGCCGTCACCTACACCGAGCACGCCAAGAGAAAGACCGTGACCGCCATGGACGTGGTTTACGCGCTGAAACGTCAGGGCCGCACTCTGTACGGCTTCGGCGGTTGAACACCATCCTTCATTAAAGTCTAACGAACCCAACGGCTCTTTTAAGAGCCACCCACATAATCAGTAAAAGCGATTTATTTCCACTTATGTTACAAAATATACGTTTATAATACTGGTTTAATAGTACATTTAGTGTTCTTTGTTTTTAATCGTTTTGTCATGGTGATAAAGACATTAATCCATAGCAAACTAGTAGAAATGCGACATTTAAGAAACCTACCTTTTCAATTTTTCATCGTTCTTTGAATATTTCTTTTTGTAAGCATAGCCAGTGTATATATGACTAGTGGCGTCAACCATCTTTTACAGTGTAGTGTGCTGGGGCAACAGCATATCCTCTGGGGACAGAAAGAGATTGAATTGGCTGATTTGAAGGGCCAGCTTTGTTCTAGGATTGAGAGTAGAGATGGTGAATGACAGGAGAATGGTGGCTAAGCTATCATCCCTGTTGGACAACGTCTGACCACACACACAAACACTTTGGAATTTTGTTAAATTGTTTAAATTGTAGATATATACAGATACATATTTTAGCTTATTATTTTATGCTGCTCTTACCTGTTTTTTGCTGCTATCAAGTACACCATGGTAGTTACCCATTGTACAGGTGTCCCCATTGTACATTTACATGTACACCATGTGTACATAACGACTGTACATTGTGTAGATAAATACATATACCTATTTATTTTCGCTGCTCTTACCTTTGTTCTATCCACTTTCTAACATGACAATGCAATTTCCCACTTCTCGGACTTATAAAGGTCTATCTTATCTTACGTTACTAACGTTAAAATACATTTAACTTCATCTTATACGAAGGTGCAGTTGATTTTTGTGAGATTGTCCATATCAAACCAAACAAGGCTCTTTGTCTAAAGTGGGCGGGAGTTCGAGAGCTGCGCAGACTGACGCGGTTCTTCCGCTTTGCGCCAAAATTCAAGCCCACCAATCAGAACGGGTAGGTGACTCCGATCGAGAGGCGGGCTGGTGACGTGACGGGATACAAGCTCTGCCGCTATTTTGCATACAGCAAGGTATTAAAAGAGGACTGGGCACCACTTTGCGGTTGTAAGTTCCAGTCTTCGCACTGAGACGAGCATCATGCCTGAACCCGCCAAGTCCGCTCCCAAGAAGGGATCCAAGAAAGCCGTGACCAAGACAGCTGCCAAGGGCGGAAAGAAGCGCAGAAAGTCCAGGAAGGAGAGCTACGCCATCTACGTGTACAAGGTTCTGAAGCAGGTCCACCCCGACACCGGCATCTCCTCCAAGGCCATGGGCATCATGAACTCCTTCGTCAACGACATTTTCGAGCGCATCGCTGGAGAAGCTTCTCGCCTGGCGCATTACAACAAGCGCTCCACCATCTCGTCCAGGGAGATCCAGACCGCCGTCCGCCTGCTGCTCCCCGGAGAGCTGGCCAAGCACGCCGTGTCTGAGGGAACCAAGGCGGTCACCAAGTACACCAGCTCCAAGTAAAGCGGGACAACAAGCGACGCTCCACCAACACAAAGGCTCTTTTAAGAGCCACCCACACTTTCATCAAAAGGCGGTTTTGCAGTTTTGTTATTAATGCGTAAACAAGAACACATAAACTGCCTGCATGTTAGCTTTTCATATTTAATTGTCCCCGTAAGCATGTTCTCTTACTTTAAAATTTCGGTGAGTAGTTAAGCGGGCAATAGAAGTATTAATAATTAGTGTTTGACGGTGGAACCTCCAGTCACATTCCCAGTCTGGGAATTCTACATTTAGTATGTAGGCCAGTCGGACCAGCCATCAAAGGGCCGGATTATTTGGGTTGTAAATCCGCTAGATGGCGGTGTGGCGCTGCTGAAGGGAGGATCTGCAGATGTGTTTACCAGCGAGCGAAGAAGACGCTTGTACAAAGCGCTGAATAGGCAGGAACTAAGTGTAAACAGATTTTACATTTACAGCATTTATCAGACGCCCTTATCCAGAGCGACTTACAAATCAGTAGTTACAGGGACAGTGCCCCTGGAACAACTTAGGGTTAAGTGTCTTGCTCAGGGACACAATGGTAGTAAGGGGTTCGAACCCGGGTCTTCTGGTTCATAGGCGAGTGTGTTACCTACTGGGCTACTACCACCCAGATTGGAGAATCAATGATGCGTCTTCTTTTAATTTGTCCTCTTTTCATCTTTATTTGCGGTTTTGAGACCGAGCTCGCTTGAGTTAGTTGTTAATCGTTACTAGTGGTGGTTCTTGATATGGGCGGTTGTCAATTTTTGTAGTTCAGTTATAGAAAAAAACGTTTTAATCTATAACGTTTGATATCTGCACAGAATTCTGAACTATTAAAAACAAATTTTTAACTGTCTGGTCCAACACTATTTCCCACTGATTTCACATGGGAACTTTGCATTGACGAATGGCACTACAAAGCGTTGGGCCACTAAAAGGTCACTTTTTTGGGGGTAAAAAGGATGTAGAAAGAGAATCAACTAATACCTGGCCAAAAACATTTTTCACTGTAAAATTTACTGTGGAATTTTGCTCATGTGTACATAGATTTATGATTAATATTTATTAACTTTTATTTAAGGTTAGGGTTAGAATGTAAGGTTGAACAAATTATTTGAATAAGGAGCTCACATAAACATATTTGTGTACTATAATTTCTGTCACATATATGCATATATATGCAGGATGTGAGTGTGAGGTCCTTGGTGACCTGCTTTCTGCTGCTGGCCTGAACTCATGCCTGACTAAATGGGAGGCAGGCTGCCTCCAAATAAAACAAATTTCATTCATTTGTAATATTTTGAATCCAAACTCATTATGTGACAATGAATTTTTTCTGGGTTGTGCAAAAAAAAAAAAAAAACACAAATTGAATCTGCACACTAAAATGTCAATTCATTTACATTTGGGTGATCCTCAGGTTGGAGGATGGGTGTTAGGAGATATTAAGATTCCAATAACCCAACTTGAATGGATGAAACCCTGATAAGCATGTTGTACGTGCATAGAAGAAACACAGAAAAATAATGCAATTTGTTGTATTCTAATAAAATCCTGCAAGCATAAAAACCATTATAATTTTCCATTATAGTGTTGATACTGGATTACAAATTAACACAGATTATGGAAAAGAAAAGGACAAAGACCCATATATGTCTATCTGGTTACATTCAGTATGTTCCAACAACAGATTTTACAAAAAATATGTTAAAACATAATTCTTTATATAATTTATGTTTCTGTGTAGTGTGGGGTGGCGCCAGAGGGGGTGTTCGCCCAGGGCACCAAACAGGCCCTGACCATTATACATGTGATTATGGAAAGAACAAACGGCTTTTTTGTTCTGGGAAATCTTTTATTTTATCTCTAAAAGCGCTGTTGTGCTGAATGTGGCCTGGAAAGAAGCATTAGTCATTTCAGCTGCATACATGTTAGACAGTACACACTGCAGCCAAACAATGTCTCTCTGGATCAAGTGTTCTTCTTTCTAGGCTACATATATCAATGTTATACAATGTCATGTGCTTTTACTTTTTAACACTTTGCCTGTATGAACCCCATGTATTATTACTTTAGTACAGCTTTTATAAAAGTTATTATTGCTATTAGATTTTTAAACGTCTTCAGAATCCAAAAACTTGACTGATCCTGGAGGAAGTTGTTCATGTCAATACTGCCACAACAAGAACAATTAATAAAATATGTAGAAGGAAACAACTACAATATAAACAGACTACGCAAGTATAATATCAAAGTAATGCAGTAAAAACTATTGGTACAAATGGAAGTTTAAAAATGATTGAACTTGACCTGAATGGCCACGTTGAATAAAACAATACAATAACGAAGTAGATCTACTAGTTAAACATTTTCCCAAGCAGGGACAAGAATAGAGATTCCTCCCAGAACGAAATATCAGCGTAATTCCCGTGTTGTTTTGAGATGAGGTGGAATTATCAGCAGTAATAATCAGCATCACGGCACCGAACCCGCTGAGATGACGCGCTATGTGACGTGCGGTCACTGTGTTTCGATCCTCCGACCACGGCTCGAATTTTTCGGACCCCGAACTCTCCTTACACCCACATGACGTCCCGTCGGCGGCCCAGGACCGCTGACGACGCTCTGTTGACGAGTCCCAGCCGACACGTTTATTTAATCGCGAAATGTGGCGACAAACGCTGGTCCTTACGTCTCCCCCGGCCGGCGCTGGGTGTTGTGTTGAGCTTTTCTGCGGAATAAAATCGCGCTGCGCCCCTCTCTGCGGGGCCCATGAGAAGGAGCAGAGCCAGAACTTTGTCCCCGAGTACGTTTCTGAGCCGCCGGCTCGTTTCGCGCGGTACTTTTTGCCCGAAATGGGTGAGGAGAAAACACAGCGAGGCTCGCCTGGCGGAAGAGGCGCGGCGCTTGCGGCGCATGCTGGTTCTACACGGTTCTCACGGCGCCCTTAAAGGCGGAACTTCCCGCTCGGCGGGTCATTGTTCCCTCGTCCCGAAGGCGGAAAGCTCGTTCTACGTTGCAGTTTGTACGATGGCAGAAGTGGCTCCAGCTCCAGCGGCCGCAGCGCCGGCAAAGGCGCCCAAGAAGAAGGCCGCGGCCAAGCCCAAGAAGGCGGGACCCGGTGTCGGCGAGCTTATCGTCAAAGCCGTGTCCGCTTCCAAGGAGCGCAGCGGAGTGTCCCTGGCCGCCCTGAAGAAGGCGCTGTCTGCCGGTGGCTACGACGTGGAGAAGAACAACTCTCGCGTCAAGTTGGCCATCAAGAACCTGGTCACCAAGGGCACTCTGGTGCAGACCAAGGGCACCGGCGCCTCGGGCTCCTTCAAGCTGAACAAGAAGCAGGCGGAGCCCAAGAAGAAGCCCGTAGCCAAGAAGGCGGCTCCGAAACCCAAGAAGGCGGCCGCGAAGAAGCCCGCCACGGCCAAGAAGCCCAAGAAGGTCGCAGCGAAGAAGCCCGCCGCCAAGAAGTCGCCCAAGAAAGTCAAGAAGCCCGCGGCGGCCGCTAAGAAGGCGGCGACCAAGAGTCCCAAGAAAGCAGCCAAGAAGCCTGCTACCCCCAAAAAAGCGACCAAGAGCCCCAAAAAGGTGAAGGCCGCAAAGCCCAAGGCAGCTAAACCTAAAGCTGCCAAACCCAAGACCAGCAAGCCGAAGAAGGCGGCGGCCAAGAAGAAGTAAATTCTTGCTGCTCTTCCAGCACCTACTCAAAAAGGCTCTTTTAAGAGCCACACACTGATCTCCAGAAAAAAGCTACAATTCCGATTCCAACTCGCACCCGCATCCTATAAGTAATCATGAAAATAAAGCGAGAAGGAAGTTCATTATTATCCTCTACTGCAATCCCATGTAAATCTTAATATATGCATAAGAATATTTTTTTATTTACCCGGTTTTATGAGTTCACCTCTTCAAATTTGTGATCCCCTTAACTAAAACATGCAGCTGTACCTGAAACGTATTTATATTTTAATTTATACTCCGTAATACTGAATACTAAACTAATACTATAGTAACAATGAAACACGTTATATGTTCACGGAGAAAGAATTTCATTTATTTAAAAAAATTGGAAACACGAGATGCAAAGACCATGCGATATAGAAATACTAATATTAATAATACCATTCCTAAATCTAGAATTATTGATTCAAGGATTTAAAATTGAGCGGGCAAATGTTTATTACGGAACGAAAAGCGCGGTAAGAGTTGCGAATGAAAGATGAAATGGGACGGGGCTTTTTACCACGACGACAACAGGATTGGCTGAAAGTTCGAGCCAATCGGGACTCAGAGCCGTTTCCTATAAGAAATGATCCTCCAGCCTCAGAGTTAGTTTGTTTCCTGAACGAACGTCGCAGTAAGACAACATGAGCGGAAGAGGCAAAACCGGCGGGAAAACTCGCGCTAAGGCCAAGACCCGCTCGTCCCGGGCTGGTCTCCAGTTCCCCGTGGGCAGAGTTCACAGGCTGCTGCGCAAAGGCAACTACGCCGAGCGCGTCGGCGCCGGAGCTCCGGTCTACCTGGCCGCGGTGCTCGAGTACCTGACCGCTGAGATCTTGGAGTTGGCCGGTAACGCGGCCCGCGACAACAAGAAGACGCGCATCATTCCCCGCCATCTGCAGCTCGCCGTGCGCAACGACGAGGAGCTCAACAAGCTGCTGGGCGGCGTGACCATCGCTCAGGGCGGCGTCCTGCCCAACATCCAGGCCGTGCTGCTGCCCAAGAAGACCGAGAAGGCCAAATAAAGCACCCGGCGCTCAGAAATACACACAAAGGCTCTTTTAAGAGCCACACACTTACTCTAAAATGCGCAGATTCTGGTCATTTAAGAAAATATGTGTTTAGGCTATACAATTTCAAGATATCCCTGCGCATTGCTGTATTACTATTACGATATTGGTGGCTTTACAGGATACATAAAATAAAAATACATAGTTTTTAACGTTCTTTAGATCTGAATGGTTCAAAATGACCGTTTCACAATAAGAAATGGAATTGAATAATGACTGCAGGGTTTCGTTTCTTGAATTAAAACTTGTAAATGAATGAGTTTGACTTTTTTTGAACACTATAATATACTACTATATTATACAAGGATATGTATGGTTCCGTTTTGTACGTGGATTTAATCTCAACCTTTATGTTCGTCCTGTGTTAATCTGCACAATATTTAATTGAATGTTTAAATCGTTTTCACGTTTACGGAGGATAATGGTGATTAATGTTGTGAATGGACATGAAGTAAATCGAGCGAATTCATTTTGAAATTTGGGCGCCAACTAGCAGCTGTGTAAACCACCAATGAAATACAGCCATGGGCATGAATGGGGAGGAGCTTGTTTGGCGCGGAACTGAACGGGTATAAAATCCCATGTCGGCGACCGTGAAGTCACTCCTTACTGCCTTCAGTGAGAATCTCGTCTCGTCGACATGGCCCGAACCAAGCAGACCGCCCGCAAATCCACCGGAGGAAAAGCTCCCAGGAAGCAGCTCGCCACCAAGGCTGCGCGTAAAAGCGCCCCGGCCACCGGCGGCGTGAAGAAGCCCCATCGCTACAGGCCCGGAACTGTGGCTCTGAGGGAGATCCGCCGCTACCAGAAATCCACCGAGCTGCTGATTCGCAAGCTGCCCTTCCAGCGCCTGGTGAGGGAAATCGCCCAGGACTTCAAGACCGACCTGCGCTTCCAGAGCTCCGCGGTCATGGCTCTCCAGGAGGCCAGCGAGGCTTATCTGGTCGGCCTGTTCGAAGACACCAACCTGTGCGCCATCCATGCCAAGAGGGTCACAATCATGCCCAAAGATATACAGCTGGCCCGCCGCATCCGCGGGGAGCGCGCTTAAGAAAACCGGCGTCCTTACATTAAAACAAAGGCTCTTTTAAGAGCCACTTCAGTTCTTTACATAAAAGCGGCTATTTTCTGTTAGTTTGCTGAATAATTTGCACTTCATTCATATTCCGTAGTTAGCAGTTTGGTTAAATTCCTTCATTCATGCAAGTTTTAAAAACTTGTCTTCACCATTGACCTACTGTTGCATGATTAATGTACACTGCACTTTAATTTGGAATATCAGCTCTGATTTATTGTTCTTAATTTGGTTTTGCTCCAACCTGCTTTATACCTGTGTCAGGGCAGTATCCATAGCCACACCCAGTGATTTCTGCCTTTGTCTTATGTTCTACTTGAACATAAACATTTGCATTATAGCTTGCAGTGACACAACAAAATGTCATATCACCCTTGATATGCACCCAGGTATCTGTCCAACTGTTGGAATTGCTTGTTTTATTAATGGAATAATGGAAATTGTGTAGTAATTGATAAGGTTTCTAAACACTAGCTTGCATCCTATAGCCGTGATCCATTGCAGTCCTTTCTTTTAAAAATAAGTCTTTTCTTAAAAATAAAAGAAAGTATGAATCGTTTATAAATGTAGCAAAAGTCCATACTTAAACATATGACTCCAACATATGCTTAGAGTTCTCCTCCTCTGGGCACCTAGACATATCCAGTTGTGTGTAAGTAATAATCTTTTTTGCCTCCTAATAGCTTTTTGCCCATCTGAGCCATCCAATGCCCATTTGTTCAATGTGTGGATTTATTTAAATGTATTTTTGATTAAACGTTTTTAAATAATTTTTTGGATTATGATCACTCGCAATGGAATAGTCTGAAGTATTGAACAACTGACTGTTATGTACTGAAGGCTTGTAAATGATAAATCCTCTTTCTTGACCCATTACACACAAAGGCAGGATTTGTTGGACAACAATATGTCTCAGTTTTGAGGTCACATTTTTTTAAGCATGTTTTGTGTGTTTCAGGATTCTCTCTATTAATTTTGAACACTAATGTAATTAATGTAACTTAACTAATGTAATTGTTACTGAGTTGCCTCACTGTTAACTGTTCTGTATCGGACAATGGCTATTTTTTAAAGGTCCCTGACATTAATAACTTTTTAGCTTTTATATCGGTCTTATTCGTCCCCTAAAACTGTATCTGATGTGCCTTTCTGAAATTTGTGAAAATTACGTCATCAACACCATTCACCAACCACCATGTTTGAAAGTGAATGTCATTGTGATACACATCACAGCACACATAATGTGTCCTCTGTATTTAACCAATCACCCTTAATGAGCAGTGGGCAGCCATGACCTTCTGATTACAGGGCCGCTTCCTTGGTGCTGACAGAAAGTAGTGTTGGCGTTTTTCCAGAAAAAAATTAAAAACCCTCTGGTTTTTGACAGGGCTAAAAAAAATTACATTTGGGCTAATTTTTACATCTAATCACCGAGCAACTGCAATGCTTCACACCTTTGGAAGCCATGACGGTCGGTGGAGATAATGTTTTAGAGGGGTGGGAAATTCTCTGGGTGGAAAAAGCATGAGAAACAGGAAGTAACCTGACATAAGGGGACAAATTCCAGATCCATTTATATTTACAGCATTTATCAGACACCCTATCCAGAGTGACTTACAGTCAATAGAGGGACAGTCCCCCTGGAGCAACTTAAAAGTGACTTGCTCAGGGAACCTGGGTCTTCTGGTTGACAGGCGAGTGTGTTACCCACTAGGCTACTACCACCCATCCGACCATCTGAGCTGCCGCTGTCTGAACAGGAAGGAAGATTGAAAGAGGTAAAAATACTTTGGTATAGTGATCATACACGCTCGCTTAAGAAGACAGCCCGGAAATTAGAACGTAAATTGCATCAAAGTAAATTGACCATATTCCGAATACCATGGAAAGAGAGCCTATAGGAAAAAAGTGAAGTGATTGTCACTTGTGATACACAGCAGCACAGGACATGGTGCACACAGTGAAATTTGTACTCTGCATTTAACAATCACCCTGAGTGTGCAACGGGCAGCCAGTGTGTGGGGACAGTGGCACCTTGGCAAACTGGCCACCTTCTGATTACGGGTTCGCTTCCTTAACTGCTATACCACCACTGAGCCTTGTTAATAGACAAGAACAAAAATAATCCCAGATTCCTGTTTATAGCCAAACTAACAAGGAATAAGACATAAATATCATCACGATTTTATGAATTTCTTTAATACTAAAATTGTTACAAATAGAGATAGGGTGGTAGTAGCCTAGTGGGTAACACACTCGCCTATGAACCAGAAGACCCGGGTTCGAATTCCACTTACTACCATTGTGTCTCTGAGCAAGACACCTAACCCTGAGTTGCTCCAGGGGGGCTGTCCCTGTAAATACTGATTGTAAGTCGCTCTGGATAAGGGCGTCTGATAAATGCTGTAAATGTAAATGTAGATAAGATTAAAAGCATAACAAACAGCTCCGTCGATGTTATTAGGGAAAACAATCTTCAAAAACCTGACCACTGATTAGAACGCTTCAACCTTCTTAAAGAGCATGAATTAATTTAACTAATCTCATCGTCAAATCAATGTACTTTCGCATTGGATCTGCTTCCTACAAGTTTCCTTAGCACTAACCATGTACCAAGTTCATTCAAGGTAGCAGTCGTTAGACCACTGATTAAAAAGCCTGATCTTGATCGCAGTCAGCTTTCAAATTATACACCAATATCCAACCTTCCATTTATATAGAAAATTTTTAAAAAGTCATAGCCCGGCAACTGAGTGCGTACCTAGACAGCAACAATATTCATAAAGGACCACAAAATCCTACTTTTGACCGTGACAGTGTTAAAATCACCTTAGTCAGGCTGTCCTAGTTAGGTTACCTGGCCACTGTTGCACAAATATACCACTATAACATATTCAGTAGCAGTCGTACAATGCCGCCGTCTGCTACTGCTTCTGTTTGTTCTCTCCGAGATACTGAATCAAGCGCACAGACTAGTGGCAGACTCCAGTGAAGAGACCATCAGATAAATCCTGGTTCCTGCAACTGCTAAACGATGACTTAGCATGAAACGAACCAGAGGGTCACCACAGCCGTATCAACTAAAGCTTCAGGAATTTTCAAATGGACCAGTAGCATTATAATGGACACGTAATGTACAAAATGACACTGGACTACACTGGACTTCTCCAACCCTACAACTGTAAGACTCTACAACTTTTTCTCTTATTGGACAAACTATCACAAACCCTGCACTGACACTAATCGCAAGCTCACTCTACCATGGAAGGGGGTCCCTCTCTTTATCACTCCTTCCCAAGGTTTCTTCCTTTCTTTTTTCTCTCTCCTAGAGTTTTTTTTTGTGTGGAGTTTTTCCTTGTGTGTTGGGTGTCAACTGTTAGGCCTGTCAAAGCCCAGTGAAACATACTAACATTGTAAATGTTGAACGGTGACAGTCCATTGTTGGGGTGGCTGAGGTCCTTCAATTCCTGGCCCTAGTCCAGCACCGCTTGCTGTAAATTGATTGAAGGTGAGGGAGCTTGGTAAAGATGATAGTACACCTTCGGTAGGGGTCGCCTGTACTGCATGGTGCTGTTCCCGAACCAGGTTGAGATGTTTCCCATCAGGATGCTCTCTATGGTGCAGGAGTAGAAGTTCCTAAGCACCTTGGATGGCAGTCTAAAGTCTCTCAGGCGTCTCAAGAGCTAGAGATGCTGCCGGGCCTTTTTCACCATGGTATTGATGTCTTGCTCAGGGACACAATGGCAATAAGTGGGATTCGAACCCGGGTCTTCTGGTTCATAGGTGAGTGTGTTACCCACTAGGCTACTACCAAGAACTCCTTTGTCTTGCTGACGTTCAGGTGGAGATTTAATTTTATACATACAAGATATATTTGAGCGATTTTAAATATGTACAGAGTGGGTAATACACATGTTACACTTAAGAGAAATGGAGATGGTGTACTGGATGTGTGTGTTTATGTGGTCAGACAGTGATTGGCAGGAAATACCTTCTGAATCTGTCCATCTGCCACTGAAAGAGCTGCTCAGTCCTGTGAAGGTCTCATGCATGGGGTGGGAGATGTTGTCCAGCAGTAATGATAGCTTGGCCACCATGGCCATCCTAGAACAGAGCTGTCCCTCCGGATCAGCCTGTTCAGCCGCTTTCTCTTCCCCAGCACAGATGCTACCTCCCCAGCAGACCACACCATAAAAGATGGCAGAGTCATAAAAAGACCCCAAAAGACCTGAGCCTCCGCAACAGGTACAGCCTGCTCTGCCCTTTCCTGTAGAGGGCATCAGAGTTGTTAGTCCAGTCCAGTTTATTGTTCAGATGAACACCAACACTATACTTGAGTTAAAATGCAGAGTGCAGTACTGATGCTCAGTTTATAATGGGCCGATGATCTAAGGCTTCAGATGAGGTGATGTAGATGTTTTCGGGGGCAACTTATTGAGGACAGCCTGGTGGTAAAAACTAAAAGAATTATGGTTGAGCATAGAACCAAGTATACCTGTTTCTGATACTGAACATATTACAACAAATGAAATGTACATACTGTAGTGCATAACAATAACACATTCTTTTTTTTGTCACGGAGTTGCAGAATGGAACGCGCTCCATTGTATCGAACAAAATAACAAACTCTTATGACGGGAGGTGGCGCTGTGACGTTGTCCACGTGCTTTCATGTGCACCAACCCCCCCCCCCCAAATGGCGGGGGGACAAACGCACGCCCCTTGGACAAGGCTTCAAACAGGTCCTCTTTTCGCACATAAAGACTGAGCGAGTCGGCTTCTGCTTCACGTTGTACTTTGTGTAATAAGTTGACAACATGTCCGGACGCGGAAAGGGAGGAAAAGGGCTCGGAAAAGGAGGCGCCAAGCGTCATCGCAAGGTTCTCCGCGATAACATCCAGGGCATCACCAAGCCCGCCATCCGCCGCCTCGCTCGTCGCGGCGGTGTGAAGCGTATCTCCGGTCTGATCTACGAGGAGACCCGCGGCGTGCTGAAGGTCTTCCTGGAGAACGTGATCCGCGACGCCGTTACCTACACCGAGCACGCCAAGAGAAAGACCGTGACCGCCATGGACGTGGTTTACGCGCTGAAACGTCAGGGCCGCACTCTGTACGGCTTCGGCGGTTGAACACCATCCTTTATTAAAGCCTAACGAACCCAACGGCTCTTTTAAGAGCCACCCACACTTTCGATAAAAGCGTGTTCTGGATAGGGAAAGCTTAAATTCTACGGGATACCGGTTTTCTCTTTTTAGTTATAAGAATCATTATACTTCTTTGCAAAATATATCTGATCCTGCTCCGAGTCATACTTTGTGTCGGAACATTTGCAAAAATATGTGGACTTTGACATTTGATTATTGTATAACTATGCAAATAAATAAATATGGGTAATAAAATTGCTGTACTACAATTGCTATACGTAAGGTTAAGTGGTATTAAATGAGTCCACATAAAAATAACTACATATATGGTAAATATGAACATATATTTCCATTAGTAAACAGCAGAGACGACGACTCACTTGTAAAATAAATTACTCCTTTTTGTTCCTTCATGTTCACATTTTACCTTAATTTTAAGATATAGAAAGGTCCTTTGTTTGAAACGAGCGGGAAATGGGAAGCTGTGATTGGGCGGATTGGAGGTTTCAGCTTTGCGCTAAAATTTGAAAGCACCAATCAAGGCCGTTGCTCACCCCCCCCCCCATACCAGCTTGTATAAATAAGAGAGGAGACTCGTCAGTCT
The DNA here is from genome assembly GCF_900700375.1 of Denticeps clupeoides. Lineage (NCBI taxonomy): Eukaryota > Metazoa > Chordata > Actinopteri > Clupeiformes > Denticipitidae > Denticeps > Denticeps clupeoides. Next base: position 26,558 of record NW_021630091.1, read on the forward strand.
CATACAGTATTCTCACTGACACCAGCACCATGCCTGAACCTGCCAAGTCCGCTCCCAAAAAGGGATCCAAGAAAGCTGTGACCAAGACAGCTGCCAAGGGCGGAAAGAAGCGTAGAAAGTCCAGGAAGGAGAGCTATGCCATCTACGTGTACAAGGTTCTGAAGCAGGTCCACCCCGACACCGGCATCTCCTCCAAGGCCATGGGCATCATGAACTCCTTCGTCAACGACATCTTCGAGCGCATCGCTGGAGAAGCTTCTCGCCTGGCGCATTACAACAAGCGCTCCACCATCTCGTCCAGGGAGATCCAGACCGCCGTCCGTCTGCTGCTCCCTGGAGAGCTGGCCAAGCACGCCGTGTCTGAGGGAACCAAGGCGGTCACCAAGTACACCAGCTCCAAGTAAAGCGGGACCACAAGCAACGCTTCACCAACACAAAGGCTCTTTTAAGAGCCACCCACACTTCTCCCAAAAAATTAAGCGTGTTCTGTTTAGTATATTTTGCTTGTTCCTGTCACAGCATATTACATGAAACTTGTTTCATTCCCTGGCAGTTCTGGTAAGTTTAGATTGCCCCTTTAAGACACCCCAGAGAAGCTTTTATAAATGACATTTTTGTGTGGCGTAATGTGTTTTTGTACAATTACTAGGAAAAGACTCATTTGCACACCTTCACCCTACCTATTACACATATATATGTTAAAGATGTAAAGGGGTAATATTTGGTTATGTTTGCAATATTTGCATATTGGTCTTCATTGTATACTTGCAACATTTGCAATACTGTGGTCTGTAGAAGTCACAAAAAGCACTTCACTGCATATCGTACCATGTATGTGACAAATAAAATTTGAATTTGAGACCATGGGTCAATGGAGGCTTTTGGGTTTGTGTCAAAGTGAGAGTAATAAATATAGCCATTGTTGGCAGAAGATCCGAAAACAATTCTTATGTACAATAATACAAGGGTCTGATCAATCACATAATTCAGATGACTTTATGATGATCCAGACATTATTAAAAGGAAATACAGAAATGTTTAGAAATGCAGGATAAAAACTAATATCTGGTGTTACTAAAATGAAAGGGGGAGTTTTAAATTACACAATAGTATTTTAATAAAATAGATTCTCTTCACTCTCATGTTAAAAAAGAAAACCTAACATGGACTATGGCAAATACTAAAAGTAAGAAACTTTAAACTGCCCAGTATAAAGCTAGAAAAATACTATTTCTATTTTCAATATACTTTTACCAGACAGAAATAGTATTTTTGTAGCTTTAATTCATATTAGGTTGTATACAAAATAGATCAGTAAATTTCCCCGTCAGTTACATTAATGTTTAAGTGTAATATTTGTAAAAAAAAAAAAAAAAAAAAAGGAACAGTATATAACATTGACAATGTGTAGCGTCCCGTCGAATAAAAACAGCTTTTCTGGTGGTCTGATGCTCTTTATTTCTTTCTCATTCGCGTTATCAAACCAACGTAAGAGCTAAAAGAAAACAATAAATACAAATTAACAATCTAAAACCAAATAAACCGTCATTAAAACAAGCTAAGTATAGGCGTAGCTTTGGCTCTCTCAAACACAAATAAAAAGTTTAAATAAATGTACAGAAAATGCCAATAAACCTTGTCCACTATCGACAGGAGCTAAACAAAGGAAACTATAAAAAATACACTTTCTGTAACGCTATTTCCCTTTATCGCCGTGTTTTTCGTCGTTTTATGTCCTTTCCCGAGTAACTTTCGCTCTCCGCGCTAATGCCGTCAACTTCCGGTTTTCCGTCTTTCAAAATAAAAGAATCCATCTTAAAGGAACTTACAAAATAAAGGCACATAAGTAAAGTTACGATAGCAAACTTAAACGCGTTACACAATAACCTGAAAACGTTTCAAAGTAATTTAAACAATGACTATTTTATTATTTTATAAATGTAGCATTTGTGCTTCAGGAAAAGAGACTATGCTTGGAACTCATTACAGACAGGGTGAGACCATCGCTCAGTGTAGCGTCCTGCCCAAGTTGACCGAGAAGGTGAATAGTGTGATGGTGTGATCACTGAGGGTCATCGGTCAGGATGGAGACAGGCTGATTTGCTTTAGTCAGTTCTTTATCAACAATAATTATTAGTGTGTGGTTTTGTGTAATGGATATACACTAAAACAATGAAACCACAAGCCCAGACCTAACTCAAGAGAAAGAGATGCTTCCGGTGCAGCTATAAGCATGTGACCACCCCATCAACATATTTGAAAGAAAATTAAGTGGTTGTCATTGTGAAACACTGCAGCACAGCACACAGTGTACGCAACGAAATGTTTCCTCTGCTTTTAATCCATCACCTTTGGTGAACAGTGGGAATCCATGACATGGTATTCGAATCAGCAACCTTCTGATTACAGCAGGTTTTTCAGTATCGTCACATGATGTGACCATGACGCTTTGATTTGCTCCAATGACCATTATCTGTATTCAGTCCGCGCTCCCATGGCTCCACAAACGTCAGGAAAACACATGGTTCAGTCATCCGTGGCGTCAGGTGATGGCGGACTGAACACAAACTGCTTTCAAATCGCGTGGCTTAGCGCGAAATAAATATACTTGTTTTGTATATTCCCCGTATATTTGTATACTCCCCGTATACTTTGTATACTATCCGTAAGTTAAGATAAGATAAACCTTTATTAGTCCCACAAGTGGGAAATTGCACTTGTCACGGCAGAAAGTGGACAGAAGCAGAAGGTAAAAGCATCACAAAAAATAACATAAATATGTATCTGTATATATGTACAAATTTACTATTTAAACAGTTAACAATTTAACAGAATGTGCCAAAGTGTGTGTGTTTGTCTGTGCATGGGGTGGGCCACCATTCTCCTGTCACTCACCACCTCCACTGGGTCCAGAGGGCATCCTAGAACAGAGCTGGCCCTCCGGATCAGCCTGTTCAGCCTCTTTCTGTCCCCAGCGGAGATGCTGCTACCCCAGCAGACCACACCGTGAAAGATGGCTGATGCCACTACAGAGTCATAGAAAGTCTTTAGGAGTGGACCCTGTACTCCAAAAGACCTGAGCCTCTGCAGCAGGTACAGCCTGCTCTGCCCTTTTTTATAAAGTGCATTAGTGTTATGAGTCCAGTCCAGTTTATTGTTCAGGTGAACGCCAAGGTACTTGTAGCTCTCCACTGCCTCAATGGCCATACCCTGGATGTCCAGTGGTTGCAGTGGAGGATGTCTACCACCACTGCGGAAGTCTACCACCAGCTCTTTGGTTTTTCCAGTGTTGATCTGGAGGTAGTTCTGCTGGCACCAGTCCACAAAGTCCCTTGTCCCATGTACTTCCTGTCGTCCCCATCAGTGATGAGGCCGACTATTGCAGAGTCATCAGAGAACTTCTGCAGGAAGCAGTTGGTGGAGTTGTAGGAGAAGTCTGCAGTGTAGATTGTGAAGAGGAACGGCGCAAGAACCGTTCCCTGCGGAGCCCCCGTACTGCAGACAACTGTGTCTGACACACAGCCCTGAGTTCTCACATACTGTGGTCGGTTAGTGAGGTAGTCCAGGATCCATGTGGCTAGATGAAGGTCCACTCCTGTGTGCTCCAGCTTGTCCCTCAGGATTGTGGGTAGAATGGTGTTGAAAGCACTGGAGAAATTAAAGAACATGATTCTCACAGTGCTCCTAGCGGTCTCCAGGTGAGAGAGGGAACGATGTAGGAGGTGGATGATGGCATCATCCACTCCAATGCCAGGCTGGTAAGCAAAGTGGGTCCAGTGATGAGCTCACCAGAGGTCTTCATCAGGTGGGATGTCAGCGCCACCGGCCTGTAGCTGTTGAGGTCCTTGGGATGTGGAGTCTTTGGCACTGGTACCACACAAGAGGTTTTCCAGAGCTGTGGGACTCTCCCCAGCTTCAGGCTCAGGTTAAAAATGTGCATCAACACCCCGCACAGCTGATCTGCGCAGGACCTGACAAGCCTTGAGCTGATTCCATCTGGGCCCGCTGCCTTCCTGGCTTTCATCCTCCTCAATTCTCTCCTAACCTGCATGGTTGAGAGAGACAGGCTGGAGCCGTGTGCTGGATGCCGTGGTTGGGGAGGGGGAGCAGTCAGCGGTGTGAAGTGTAGAGGAGGTGTGAATAGAGGTGGGGGGGTCTGCAGCAGGTGTTAAGGGCTGCATCAGAGAGGACAGTTTGGGGGGAGAGTCAGTGGCAGATGAATCAAACCTGCTGAAAAAGTAATTCAGCTCATTTGCCCACCTCACATCCCCCACCGGCAGAGAGTTATTTTCTTTGTGGCCTGAGATGGTTCTGAGGCCCTTCCAGACTCAGGAGCTGGTTTTCCATCCTCTGCCTGTAGCTGTCCTTTTCCATCCCTGATTAGTCTTTTTAATTCCCTCTGCACCCTTTTCAGCTCCTCTTTGTCTCCTGATTTGAAGGTCCTTCTCTTCTGCCTTGATTTCTGTAGTAATCCAGGGTTTGTTGTTGGGGTAGCACCGTAAAGTCTTGGTGGGTACGGTGTTATCCACACAGAAGTTCTCGCTCTCCTCAGACAATCTCTGTACTGTGCGGGTGACTGCTGGCTCTCTGCGCACTAAGGGCTCGTACACAGGGACAAGGTGCACCAGGTTGTGATCAGATCTTCCCAGGGGAGGGAGAGGTGATGAACTGTATTTATTGTCTCTGGTGGTGCGTGTCACGTACTGGGTGAAGGTGGGCAGTGTAGAGTCCAGTGGTGCGTGATTAAAGTCACCCGTGAGGATTGTGTCTGCAGTCTGCTGACCACAGAGTGGAGAGAGTCACAGGCTGCCTCCGCGTTGGCCGAGGGGGGGACATACGCCGTTATCGCGATAACATGCGAGAATTCCCTGGGGAGGTAGTATGGTCGCATGCTAACGGCTAACAGCTCAATGTCTCTACTGCAAAGTTGCTCTTTCACAGTAATGTGCCCAGGGTTACACCATCTGTCGTTCACAAACATTGCCAGTCCCCTCCTTTCCTCTTACCGCTCTCCTTTGTTCTGTCCGCCCGCGGCTGCTGGAATCCGGGCAGGGTCACGTTTGTGTCCGGAGTTACCGGTGTTAGCCAAGTCTCCGTTAGCTAGCCAGGTCTCCGTTAGCAAACCAGGTCTCTTTACATACAGTAATCTAACAAAGGTACCCAAATACACCGAAAATGCAGTTTCCTACTGTCTGGTGGTAGTAGCCTAGTGGGTAACTCTGTATCAGCCCCAAGAGTCAAGTGCTTCTTATTTTTGCATTTCCATATTTCTGTGGGGCCGACCACAACAACCTATGAGAATTATATCAGAAGCGGTGGGGTCGAAAAAGCATGGAGAAATGACAAACACTTAGTAGCAGTCATTTCATTTGAATCGCATTACGAAAGAGAAACAAATTAAAAAAAATAAATAGGCTATAAATGTAGGGATTCGGACTGCATCGGTTCATTCTGCCCCCCCTTTGTATTTTTGCAAATGTCATACCGATCGCACGCCACTAGGGCGGCACCCAAAGAACTGTAGGACAAGTGCGCTACACAGCCGCTGAATTAGAGCAGAGGAAGCCGGAATGCCGTGCATGCAAAGTTCAAGCGGTTTGAGTGCGATTGTGCAAGGAGTAAACAAACCATCTCCCGCACTGGGACAGAGTGAATAAGGAATAGCCTTTTAGAATAACGGGTGGTGTGGCTCTTAAAAGAGCCTTTGTTTTAATGTAAGGACGCCGGTTTTCTTAAGCGCGCTCCCCGCGGATGCGGCGGGCCAGCTGTATGTCTTTGGGCATGATTGTGACCCTCTTGGCATGGATGGCGCACAGGTTGGTGTCTTCGAACAGGCCGACCAGATAAGCCTCGCTGGCCTCCTGGAGAGCCATGACCGCGGAGCTCTGGAAGCGCAGGTCGGTCTTGAAGTCCTGGGCGATTTCCCTCACCAGGCGCTGGAAGGGCAGCTTGCGAATCAGCAGCTCGGTGGATTTCTGGTAGCGGCGGATCTCCCTCAGAGCCACAGTTCCGGGCCTGTAGCGATGGGGCTTCTTCACGCCGCCGGTGGCCGGGGCGCTTTTACGCGCAGCCTTGGTGGCGAGCTGCTTCCTGGGAGCTTTTCCTCCGGTGGATTTGCGGGCGGTCTGCTTGGTTCGGGCCATGTCGACGAGACGAGATTCTCACTGAAGGCAGTAAGGAGTGACTTCACGGTCGCCGACATGGGATTTTATACCCGTTCAGTTCCGCGCCAAACAAGCTCCTCCCCATTCATGCCCATGGCTGTATTTCATTGGTGGTTTACACAGCTGCTAGTTGGCGCCCAAATTTCAAAATGAATTCGCTCGATTTACTTCATGTCCATTCACAACATTAATCACCATTATCCTCCGTAAACGTGAAAACGATTTAAACATTCAATTAAATATTGTGCAGATTAACACAGGACGAACATAAAGGTTGAGATTAAATCCACGTACAAAACGGAACCATACATATCCTTGTATAATATAGTAGTATATTATAGTGTTCAAAAAAAGTCAAACTCATTCATTTACAAGTTTTAATTCAAGAAACGAAACCCTGCAGTCATTATTCAATTCCATTTCTTATTGTGAAACGGTCATTTTGAACCATTCAGATCTAAAGAACGTTAAAAACTATGTATTTTTATTTTATGTATCCTGTAAAGCCACCAATATCGTAATAGTAATACAGCAATGCGCAGGGATATCTTGAAATTGTATAGCCTAAACACATATTTTCTTAAATGACCAGAATCTGCGCATTTTAGAGTAAGTGTGTGGCTCTTAAAAGAGCCTTTGTGTGTATTTCTGAGCGCCGGGTGCTTTATTTGGCCTTCTCGGTCTTCTTGGGCAGCAGCACGGCCTGGATGTTGGGCAGGACGCCGCCCTGAGCGATGGTCACGCCGCCCAGCAGCTTGTTGAGCTCCTCGTCGTTGCGCACGGCGAGCTGCAGATGGCGGGGAATGATGCGCGTCTTCTTGTTGTCGCGGGCCGCGTTACCGGCCAACTCCAAGATCTCAGCGGTCAGGTACTCGAGCACCGCGGCCAGGTAGACCGGAGCTCCGGCGCCGACGCGCTCGGCGTAGTTGCCTTTGCGCAGCAGCCTGTGAACTCTGCCCACGGGGAACTGGAGACCAGCCCGGGACGAGCGGGTCTTGGCCTTAGCGCGAGTTTTCCCGCCGGTTTTGCCTCTTCCGCTCATGTTGTCTTACTGCGACGTTCGTTCAGGAAACAAACTAACTCTGAGGCTGGAGGATCATTTCTTATAGGAAACGGCTCTGAGTCCCGATTGGCTCGAACTTTCAGCCAATCCTGTTGTCGTCGTGGTAAAAAGCCCCGTCCCATTTCATCTTTCATTCGCAACTCTTACCGCGCTTTTCGTTCCGTAATAAACATTTGCCCGCTCAATTTTAAATCCTTGAATCAATAATTCTAGATTTAGGAATGGTATTATTAATATTAGTATTTCTATATCGCATGGTCTTTGCATCTCGTGTTTCCAATTTTTTTAAATAAATGAAATTCTTTCTCCGTGAACATATAACGTGTTTCATTGTTACTATAGTATTAGTTTAGTATTCAGTATTACGGAGTATAAATTAAAATATAAATACGTTTCAGGTACAGCTGCATGTTTTAGTTAAGGGGATCACAAATTTGAAGAGGTGAACTCATAAAACCGGGTAAATAAAAAAATATTCTTATGCATATATTAAGATTTACATGGGATTGCAGTAGAGGATAATAATGAACTTCCTTCTCGCTTTATTTTCATGATTACTTATAGGATGCGGGTGCGAGTTGGAATCGGAATTGTAGCTTTTTTCTGGAGATCAGTGTGTGGCTCTTAAAAGAGCCTTTTTGAGTAGGTGCTGGAAGAGCAGCAAGAATTTACTTCTTCTTGGCCGCCGCCTTCTTCGGCTTGCTGGTCTTGGGTTTGGCAGCTTTAGGTTTAGCTGCCTTGGGCTTTGCGGCCTTCACCTTTTTGGGGCTCTTGGTCGCTTTTTTGGGGGTAGCAGGCTTCTTGGCTGCTTTCTTGGGACTCTTGGTCGCCGCCTTCTTAGCGGCCGCCGCGGGCTTCTTGACTTTCTTGGGCGACTTCTTGGCGGCGGGCTTCTTCGCTGCGACCTTCTTGGGCTTCTTGGCCGTGGCGGGCTTCTTCGCGGCCGCCTTCTTGGGTTTCGGAGCCGCCTTCTTGGCTACGGGCTTCTTCTTGGGCTCCGCCTGCTTCTTGTTCAGCTTGAAGGAGCCCGAGGCGCCGGTGCCCTTGGTCTGCACCAGAGTGCCCTTGGTGACCAGGTTCTTGATGGCCAACTTGACGCGAGAGTTGTTCTTCTCCACGTCGTAGCCACCGGCAGACAGCGCCTTCTTCAGGGCGGCCAGGGACACTCCGCTGCGCTCCTTGGAAGCGGACACGGCTTTGACGATAAGCTCGCCGACACCGGGTCCCGCCTTCTTGGGCTTGGCCGCGGCCTTCTTCTTGGGCGCCTTTGCCGGCGCTGCGGCCGCTGGAGCTGGAGCCACTTCTGCCATCGTACAAACTGCAACGTAGAACGAGCTTTCCGCCTTCGGGACGAGGGAACAATGACCCGCCGAGCGGGAAGTTCCGCCTTTAAGGGCGCCGTGAGAACCGTGTAGAACCAGCATGCGCCGCAAGCGCCGCGCCTCTTCCGCCAGGCGAGCCTCGCTGTGTTTTCTCCTCACCCATTTCGGGCAAAAAGTACCGCGCGAAACGAGCCGGCGGCTCAGAAACGTACTCGGGGACAAAGTTCTGGCTCTGCTCCTTCTCATGGGCCCCGCAGAGAGGGGCGCAGCGCGATTTTATTCCGCAGAAAAGCTCAACACAACACCCAGCGCCGGCCGGGGGAGACGTAAGGACCAGCGTTTGTCGCCACATTTCGCGATTAAATAAACGTGTCGGCTGGGACTCGTCAACAGAGCGTCGTCAGCGGTCCTGGGCCGCCGACGGGACGTCATGTGGGTGTAAGGAGAGTTCGGGGTCCGAGAAATTCGAGCCGTGGTCGGAGGATCGAAACACAGTGACCGCACGTCACATAGCGCGTCATCTCAGCGGGTTCGGTGCCGTGATGCTGATTATTACTGCTGATAATTCCACCTCATCTCAAAACAACACGGGAATTACGCTGATATTTCGTTCTGGGAGGAATCTCTATTCTTGTCCCTGCTTGGGAAAATGTTTAACTAGTAGATCTACTTCGTTATTGTATTGTTTTATTCAACGTGGCCATTCAGGTCAAGTTCAATCATTTTTAAACTTCCATTTGTACCAATAGTTTTTACTGCATTACTTTGATATTATACTTGCGTAGTCTGTTTATATTGTAGTTGTTTCCTTCTACATATTTTATTAATTGTTCTTGTTGTGGTGTTATGAACAAGTTCCTCCAGGATCAGTCAAGTTTTCGGATTCTGAAGACGTTTAAAAATCTAATAGCAATAATAACTTTTATAAAAGCTGTACTAAAGTAATAATACATGGGGGTCATACAGGCAAAGTGTTAAAAAGTAAAAGCACATGACATTGTATAACAGGATATTTGTAGCCTAGAAAGAAGAACACTTGATCAAGAGAGACGTTGTTTGGCTGCACTGTGTACTGTGTATCCAGCTGAAATGACAATAATGCTTCTTTCCAGGCCACATTCAGCACAACAGCGCATTTTGAGATAAAATAAAAGATTTAACAGAAGTTCCCCGAACAAAAAAGCCATCGGTTTGGCGCCCACTACACAGAAACATAAAACAGGGTGGTAGTAGCATAGTGGGTAACTATGAACCAGAAGGCCCAGGTTCAAATTCCACTTACTACCATTGTGTCCTTAAGCAAGACACTTACCCTGAGTGTCTCCAGGGGGGGGACTGTCCCTGTAACTACTGATTGTAAGTCGCTCTGGATGAGGGCGTCTGGTAAATGCTGTAAATGTAAAACATATTAAGAAATTTTTTTGTAAACTCTGTTTTCGGAACATACTGAATTTAACCTGATAGACAGATATGGGGCTTTGACCTTTTCTTTTCCATCTTTCATTGGGGATAATTTTGCACTCCAGTATCAACATTGTAATGAAAATTTATATTTTCTATGCTTGCCGGATTTTATTAGAATATGACGACAAATTGCATTCTTTTTATGTCTTTCTTCTATGCACGTACAACATGCTTATCAGGGTTTCATCCTGGCAGCAATAAACTTTTTTTCTCACTGAGTAGGGTTATTGGAATCTTTATTTCCCCCGACAACACCCACCCTCCAACCTGAGGATCACCCAAATGTAAATGAATAGACACGTTAGTGTGCAGATTAAATTTGTGTTTTTTTTTTTTTTTGTGATTTCGCACAACCCAGGAAAAATTCATTATAACACAATGAGCTCTGATTCACAATATTATGAATGTATGAAATGTGCTTTATTTGGAAGCAGCCTGACTGATGAAGCGATCTATTCTGTTTCACTAAGACCCCCAACTATGAATAAAATCTTTTTATTCACTAAGTTGAAGTTTCTATACATAAGTCAGACAATAAGAAGGTTACAAGTTCATCTAAATATTCTCTGAAGAGGAAGGTCTTGAGCTGCCATTTGAAAGTGACTGAGCTGTTCTGACCTCGAGGGGAAGGTCATTCCACCACTGAGGGGCCAAGATGAAGAAGAGTCTAGATAAGTGTCTTCCTTTTACCTTCAGAGATGGAGGGACCAGGCGAGCAGTACTGGAGACTCTGAGTATACGAGGTGCAGTGCGAGGTATAATATGGGCTGTGATGGTGCTACTCCATGTTTGGCTTTGTAGGCCAGCATCAGTATTTTGAACCTGATGCGTGCAGCTACTGGGAGCCAGTGGAGGGAACGTAGCAGAGGGGTGGTGTGGGAGAACTTTGGAAGGTTGAAGATCAGTCGTGCTGCTGCATTTTGTATTAGTTGTAGAGGTCAGATGGTACATAGTGGTAGACCAGCTAGAAGGGAGTTGCAGTAGTCCAGTTGTGAGATTACTAAGGACTAAACCAGTATCTGGGTGGCCTGGGCTGACAGATAAGTACGGATTCGTCTGATATTGTAGAAGGAATCTACATGAGCGGGAAAGATTGCTGATGTGACTAGAGAAGGACTCCAAGGTTGCGGGCTGTTGTAGAAGGAGAGAGCTGTGAGTTGTACAGGTAAATAGCAAGATCAAGATATCAGTTAGACATGCAGAGATTTTGGAAGCAGCATGTAGATCAGAGGGAGGAGAAGAAAAGATGAGTTGTGACACCAGTGGAGAGTCTACGTGAGATAGACGTGGATCCTTTCCAAGTTACTTGGTAAGATTGCTCATCAGGGTAGGAAGCAAACCACTGCCATGCTGAGCCCTGAATTCCAAGCCTCTTCAGGATAGCCAAAACTGTCTATCTTAACTGTGTCAAATGCTGCAGAGAGGTCAAGGAGAATAAGAACTGATGACAGTTTTGCTAATCTGGCTGCAGGTAGCTGCTCGGAAACAGCCAGAAGGGCAGTCTGAGCTGTTCTGAAGCCAGACTGGTTAGGATCCAGGAGGTTGTTCTGTGACAGAACTCATGCTCACTTCCTGCATATATGCGTGTGATAGAAATTAGAGTAAAGATGTTTATGTGAGCTCCGTATTTGAATAATCTGTTCCACCTTAAATACTGCAGCCTGCAATAATAGTTATTTTACATTGAAAAGTCAACACACATCATAAATCTATGTGCACATGAGCAGAAATCCAAGGTCAATTTTACAGTGAAAAATGTTTTGGGCCAGGAAGGTATTTTGTGGCCCAAAGCTTTTATTCTGTAGTGCCATTAATCAGTACAATGCACAGTTCCCATGTGAAAACAGTGAAAATAGTGTTGGGCCAGACAGTTAAGGTAATTTTTTATAGTTCAGAATTCTGGGCAGAGATCACCATATACAGATTAAAACGTTTTTTTTCTGTAACTGAACTACCACCTACCGGCGTGATCTGGGTATTGCAGCCTGCTTAGCAGAATTGAAGGTGGAACTGACAATTCGAGCGCAAAAAAAAATAAAAATACCTGCCCATAATCAAGAACCGCCACTGGCAAAGGTCATGAAAAACTAACCGAAGCGAGCTCTGTCTCAAAACAGAAAATAAACATGAAAGTACGGTGACAACCAGGGCACGGAAAGTCCACACATCTACAGGACAAATTAAAGGAAGACGCAACATTGAACATTCCTGCTTGGAATAGGTTTAAAAAAAAAAAACTGAACAATCTCGTTTTCCTACTCTCTTTTTACAAGAGTCTTCTTCTCTCGCTGGTAAACACATCTGCAGATCCACCCTCTCAGCAGCGCCATACCGCCATCTAACGGATTTGCCGTTTTACAACCCAAATATTCCAGCCATTTCCTGGTTGGTCCGACTGGCCTACATAATAAATGTAAGATTTCCGGACTGGGAATGTGAGTGGATATTAGGGTACCACACTCCAATTAATTACAAACTGAGATTAATTTATATTGCAAACTGAATTATTCAAAGATTTTAAGTTTTATAAACAGAACAAAAGACTCTGCTTAACGTAGAGTTGGACAATATTGCCTCACATGTAGTTAATGCTTATTTCAGGTATACTTTAAGTATTTAAAGTTTACCCTTTATAAATAAAACCGCAATCCCGCCTTTTGATGAAAGTGTGGGTGGCTCTTAAAAGAGCCTTTGTGTTGGTGAAGCGTTGCTTGTGGTCCCGCTTTACTTGGAGCTGGTGTACTTGGTGACCGCCTTGGTTCCCTCAGACACGGCGTGCTTGGCCAGCTCTCCGGGGAGCAGCAGGCGGACGGCAGTCTGAATCTCCCTGGACGAGATGGTGGAGCGCTTGTTGTAATGCGCCAGGCGAGAAGCTTCTCCAGCGATGCGCTCAAAGATATCGTTGACGAAAGAATTCATGATGCCCATGGCCTTGGAGGAGATGCCGGTGTCGGGGTGGACCTGCTTCAGAACCTTGTACACGTAGATGGCGTAGCTCTCCTTCCTGGACTTTCTGCGCTTCTTTCCGCCCTTGGCGGCCGTCTTGGTCACGGCTTTCTTGGACCCCTTCTTGGGCGCGGACTTGGCGGGTTCAGGCATGGTGCTCGTCTCAGTGTGAAAACTGGATACAACTGGCGGTCTAATAGGCACTCCTGTTCAATTTATATACGCTGGAATGGAAATAAGACGACAGCTCTGATTGGTCCTTTCGAATTCAGGCGCCAAGCGGAAGCGCTTATAGTGCGTTTAGCGAAGTCCCGCCCATTTCCCGCTTTTTTTCAGACAAAAAATCCCTTATTTCAATATATATAAATCGTAGGACAGAGGCACAGAACCCAATTCTTCGTGTATTTAATGTAGCCGGATCTTTACAAGTGAGTCGTTTAGTCCACTATTTTACAGTTGTCTATATCATTCTTGTGAATACATACATTTACTTTAACTTCATATTTATTCAACACAGCATACTTGTGCTTCTTACACAAAATGACACCCATATAGTAGTATATTTGTGCTTGTAAAAAATAAAAGTCATTGGATTTAAGTGAGTGCTTCATTACGTGTTACCTTTGCCAACTTCATAAAACGCGCACAATAAAACAAAAGCAAGCAGCCGCTCACTGCTCACTTAGGGTGATTGGTTAAATGCAGATTTTACTGTGCGCTGTGTATCATGAGACAATCACTGATGGAGGCGAACTAATTACCAGTCTTACAATGAGTACTTGGCTGGAGGGTCGGTCCGGAGACACGCAATGGGGTTCGAACATGCAACTTTGGGTACTTGTCTACACGTGTATGAGACCGTTTTTTAGCATTCAACGTACTATGCATGAAATTAATAGTTTATTTTGAATCAAGTCTTATTTTGTAGTGTTCCGCGGCACAGACCGTGCTTTTATCGAAAGTGTGGGTGGCTCTTAAAAGAGCCTTTGGGTCTTTGTCCTATTAGAAAGAGCAGGTTTCAACCGCCGAAGCCGTACAGAGTGCGGCCCTGACGCTTCAGCGCGTAAACCACGTCCATGGCGGTCACGGTCTTTCTCTTGGCGTGCTCGGTGTAGGTGACGGCGTCGCGGATCACGTTCTCGAGGAAGACCTTCAGCACGCCGCGGGTCTCCTCGTAGATCAGACCGGAGATACGCTTCACACCGCCGCGACGAGCGAGGCGGCGGATGGCGGGCTTGGTGATGCCCTGGATGTTATCGCGGAGAACCTTGCGATGACGCTTGGCACCTCCTTTTCCGAGCCCTTTTCCTCCCTTTCCGCGTCCGGACATGTTGTCAACTTATTACACAAAGTGCAACGTGAAGCAGAAGCCGACTCGCTCAGTCTTTATGTGCGAAAAGAGGACCTGTTTGAAGCCTTGTCCAAGGGGCGTGCGTTTGTCCCCACCGCCTTTTAGGGGAGGGCTGCACATGAAAGCACGTGGATAACGTCACAGCGCCACCTCCCGTCATAAGAGTTCAAATTTGTTATTTTGTTCGATACAATGGAGCGCGTTCTGTTCCGCGTCTTTGCTGATTGTAATGAATTACGTTTACATTACGTTAAATTACGTTTTACGACATAAAAAACACGCATGCATCTGGTCTGATCAATTTCTGCGCGTTGTTGGAGTGTTTTTTTTTTAAAGCTTTACATTCCGTGCTAACAACTCATAAACTATGACCAATTCACTATGAAATGTGAAAACTGTTCCTAAGTTTTGGAGCCTTGATGGATGTGTGGGGATTTTAAATTCGCACTGACAGTCACGCATATTAATATAACAATATTAATATAACAATATTAATATAACAATAACAACGTTGAAATCAAGCCTGTTGTCTTCAGACACTCAAACAGACCCGAATGGTGCTTAAGGATTTTAGACGTAACATTAGAACAGTTTTTGTGCACCATCCAGTTTGTGTGCTACTGGCTCAAATACATTTAAAAGTTTTTTTGCTCCATTTAAAGAATTTAAAGAATATGAAGAATTTAAATAAAACTGTAAATTTTATATGATTGTCACTGCCCGAAAAAAAAAAACCTCCTGTATGATATCCACTCGACAGAACATCTCTCTCCGCCGTCTTGCATGAGCCGCTTTGTTCAGCTCAGCGGGACATGTTAGCCGTGTGTGGCTGGCTCCGGCCAACCCCAGGGGTACGGGTTGATGATGCCGTCTGGCAGATTTACAGTCGGCTCATAATGGGATTTACAGAGAGGTTTCTTTGTGGAAGCTGGGTCTTAATTACAGCCTGCAACCCCCTTAACTCTCATGCTTGATAGGCCTGTAAAAAAAGAAGAAGAAATCCTGCATTTCATTTTGTGTTTATGTTTTGTTGGTTGCAATGCATATTCTACAGGTTGAGGCCGACTGGTATGGAACCTCAGTGTGATAGACCTTCCTCTTTAGAGAATATTTAGATGAACTTGTAACCTTCTTATTGTCTTACTTATGCATATAAACTACATCAGAGTGAATAAAAAGATTGTATTCATAGTTGGGGGTCCTAGTGAACCAGAATTGATCACTTCATTGATTGTAACATGGAAGCACGTTGTAAGTCGCTCTGGATAAGGCCGTTTGATAAATGCTGTAAATATAAATGAACGTCTCCTGAAAGAATCTTTTGTTGTTGTTTTTTCGACATGTTTGAAACAATCGTGCAAACTTTTGTAACGTCACAGTCATCTGGGGAAAATGTTTTGAGAAGCGTTCATGTCAAAACTGGATTCCTGTGTGTTTATACATCTCTAATTACGAATCAAGCCACCATCATGAAGATATTGTAACCGAAGGCAATGCAACCAGGGTTGGGGACAAAAAAAATGGACAAAGTGACTGTCTCCTAAAGCTAAAAAAAAAAAAAAAAGGAATACTGGATTTCTTTTTCTTCGTGATTGATGTGTCCACCATAATGCTTTCATCCTTTGGAGGGAGATCAATCCCACTGGGAGACCACGCCCGAGGAATCTGAGGAGGTGCTTTTTGAGGAGCAGGGGAAAGCCCTGATAACTCCACTGCTGTGGCTGTGGGGAAAAAGAGTTTGGGTGACAAAGACCCTAATGGCAGAAAGATCAAAGGATGCCAAGAGGGCACAATGTCACTTCTGTCCAAAAAAAACAATATAGACCAAATGAGCCTGTCATATAGGATTTTATACTTTTTTTTTTTTTTTGAGTTTGTTGTCTTTGTACCTTACTATGTCTTATTTTATTTGAAGATTATACAAAATATATTTGAGTCTTTGTAAAACATAAATTGTGCACAAATTGTCAAATCTAGTGCATATGCGACCTCAGCATGACCTCTGGAATGGACACTTCATCTGCCTGAACACGCTCTTACCCTCAAACATATAGAGGCTATGTCTACTTGTTTAATTTTTGGTAAATATCTTCCAACCCACTTTCTTAAAGTGAAAGTAAAGGTTCCCTATTATCATTTTTTTTTTTTTTTTTTATATCGGTCTTAGTGGTGTCCTAATACTTTTCTAAAGTCTCTGTCCGAAATTCAGCCTTGGTGCAGAATTACAGAAATTTTGATCCAGTCCCACACTGAGATTTCCCAGGACGCGCCGTATCGGTGTATGTAGCTTTAAATGCAAATGAGGAGGAGAGAGGCGGGACAAGGAGGACAGCGGCCTATAGACATTAGGGGGTATTCGCGGAAATGACGTCATCAACACCATTCTCTCTGAACGACAAAGCAGAATGACCAAAACCCTTGTTATACATATCACCATTTTTAGCCACTGCAGGACTGTAGACAGACTAACTTGTATTAATGTTAAACTTGTTCACACACTGAATCAATCGTTACTTTTTTAATGTCCCCCTTTTTTCCATAACTGTCTCTCCTTGTCTGTAATATGCGTTGGATGAAAACTTCTGTTAACTTACTGTAATATGGTTTAAAATTTCAATGATGGTTTAAAGCACTTAAACAGAAGTGTTAGACAAATTTTCATCTGTTGTCCAAACTCTAAATACTATTTCAATTAATGAATCTGTGTTCTGAAGAATATAGGGATGCTTTGGGGCATTGGAGGAACCCTAATCAGTGACAGAACTTAAAAGTTGCAGTACACATTGTTTGTGGATACTTAAACTGTGGCGGCATCTGGTGGTTAAAAGGCGATGCCAGCCTTTTTTGCTGTAATAAAGTTGGGAAAATGGCTTAAATTCTGGCTTCAAACAATGAGCCTCCTGAAATTGTGTAACATTTAATAGGTTGGCATTAATGCCCAGTGGGAGTGTCGTGGCGGCACATGGACGTGTTAGACGTGTGTGGCTGGCTCCGGCTGCCCCCTTGGGGTCTGGCGTGATGAATCAGTCTGGCAGATTTACAGTGGGCTGGAGGCCGACGGGGAGCTGGGCCTTAATTACTGCCTGTATCCCTCCGTGCACTGACCTACCTGTCACGCACAGCAGACCCAGACCCTGGAAGGGGTGAGTCTAGGGTCTGCCGCCCAGGCAAAATTGACTCATCCACCCCATTTTTCTGCTGCATTAAAAAAATAATATTTTACATCGCTGACTTCCGATGTTTGAGGATTATTATGCCAATGGAGAGCATTCATTTAAGTGGTGGTTTACGCCGTAACATCTCAGAGCTGCCATGCTCACACGTCTTGTCTGTTGTACCATACAAGAGGGGGGGTGAAGGCGGAAACACCCTCTGGAGAAATTCTTGAGATGTTTTCTGGGATTTTTTTTTTTTTTTTTGAAAGCGATAACTACTGGCGGAGAGCACTGGGCAGGAATGCTGCAATGCAATGCCAAGCGCCAACAGATGTGTGACACACAAAGAGGTTGTTTCCTGAGATGATCTTGGATAAAGAAAGAGAATTATTCTTCCTATCAAGATTTCGTTGCTCAGTTTTCAAATAATTTTTCTTTAACGGAACACTTTCCAAGTTCCAGTGAGTACTGTTTCATTTATTTCTGCAAAGCTACTTTCCTGTTGTTCCAGACAACAAAGTTTTGCTCAGTGTTGAACCAGCAGAGGACAGCACAGTGTCAGAAGATTCTGCTTCATTTAAAGATTTAGTTTCAGCTTCATCTCTTTAATTCTCACTCGTTTTCACATAGTTTAGTATGGCATCTGTCATATGGCTCAGTTATAAAGAGAAGTGAATGTCATTGTGATACACAGCAGCACAGCACATGGTGCACACAGTGAAATGTGTCCTCTGCATTTAACCCATCACTCTTAGTGAGCAGTGGACAGCCATGACAGGCACCCTCCTCAGTGGCACCATGGCAGATCGGGATTCTAACCAGCAACATCCTGATTACGGGACCACTTCCTTAACTGCTAGGCCACCACTGCCCCATTATCAATTTCCCACTTGTGGGACTTGTGGGACTAATAAAGGTTTATCTTATCCCTGGTCTTCTCCACCATTCTTTACAAATAAAGCAAATTATGATAAAAATTGGGAGTATTATGTAATATAATATTATAATGTAGAATAGTATTAGAATGGTTACAGCACATGGCATTTTACGATTTATTGGCAGGCTAACAAGAAATACAGCAGGTTGACCAAACAGAGAGTTAAAAAAAACACAATAAAATGTAATAAAAGCCTGTACTTATCTTACCCCATTGTTCCTTTCAACTTTTGACATCAAAGAAGTGCTCTAAAAAGAGAGATGTGCTTCCTTTCTCAGCTGCGCTATTGCTTTATGTTTAATATCAAACACACTTAGGACATAAATCAGGCCAAGTGGTTGCTCAAACTCTTTTATACATGCACAGGCACAGACACACACAGAACTTTTTTTTTGAACTTCTATTGCTTGTTATTTTGAAAGACGACTGACTTTTTACACTTTTCTACAGTAAATGTGTGGAGATGACCCCTGGTGACTGTTCTGTGTAGCAGCAACACAGCTCAGACCTATACCAATACAGGCCTGATCTTTACCCCAAAGGCTCGTTTATTAATATAGTTAACTGTAGTCATATGTCGTATGTGTCACTTTTATGAAGGCATGTAGGTAAGATGATGAATTTGTTGCTTGGAAAGAGATAAAAGATGCTGGCGTCCTGTGCCTCCATTATCCTGCTTTTTTCTGATAAATGCTTAGAAAGTGTGTCCAGAGTGCTTTGAACAGACCTGTATGGAATGAGGTTCCTCTTTATGTCCATATGGACAGCATCTGGTGGGGCCGTGGCAGACATAGCTGCTCCGCATCATGCGCTCTCCAACAATCCAGCAGTAAACGTAACCACAGCACCATGTGTTCTGCAATGTGAAGTTTTCTATTCGCAGCATATAGTCAAGTGCATGTATAGCATCATTTGCTACTAGTTTATAACCTACTTTACTGTCTTTAATACTTTTAAATACTCTAAAGGGCAAAACCAGCAAATTTCCAAAAGGAAAATGTAAAATTTCCTATGAATGTCAAACAGGAAATTATTTTATTTCACATTCCACTTCTGAACAACCATTTCAGTAGTTTGTCAAAAATTCATAGACTTTTAAAAACTTCTGTCTGTCTTTTCAACTGACAAGTACTGGTTATAGACTTCTGAAGAGCATTGCTAGCCTAAGATTTTTCTGTCACACATGGCGGCCTGTTGGTTGGTGTCCCCATGGCTTGACCAGGCCTTGTTTGTGATATGAAAGAACATCTAATACAGTTTGTTTTGGTCGAGCTCTGCAAGTTTGTGGACCTCATCACATTTATCTCTAGTTGTTTTCCGGCTGGCAGAAAATAACTTTTTTTTTTTTTTACGAGCAAGAGAGCCAAAAAAAAAAAGCATCTTGGAAATTCCAAGGCATTCCAGGAAAATTAGACGATTCAGCACCATGATGGGGGGGCCTGACAGAAGACAACAGGAAATTCCTTTTCTTCAGTATAACCTAAATCAAAGCTACATTAAAGCATAGCATGGGTTTGATAGCTGCACAACAGCCTCAGTGCTTGAAGCCTGTAAATAATCCCCACACAACTCTGAATGTTTACAGGAATTCCAGGACTTGCAGAACACATGCGGCGGCTCCAAACAGAGTGTGGTTGTGCCACCTGAAAGGCAGGACTTTCAGCTGCTTGATTGATGGAGACAGCTCTAATCCAGGCCATCGAGGTGCAAATGCAGCATGGCCTCTCTGCCTTTCCACAGACCCTCCCAGCCTGATCGTGTTTTCGTGGCTTCATGTATAACATTCAGGAAATGTATTGGATATGGCCAGGAAGTCCCGGGAAATTGCTTGGACATTCTTGCCATCAGGGGCGGGCTGGGACAAAAAATTTAGTCTGGGAATTTGCAGGAACGAGTTCCTGCAAACCAGAAACCAGCACCACTAATTTTGTGGGCCATGCCAATATGTCGATGTAACAGATACCAAGTTAAAAATGTGGTTACATTGTTACAATCCAAAATGCACAGATTATACAGAACTGTGTCAGAACTGTTACATTACAATACTGATACTCATTCCAAGTCCACTACTTTAACACATTTTTAATACATTCTGTTTTAACTCCTGGTAAGATACTGTCAGTCTAGTCCAGGGTTTGGCAACCCACGGCACTGGAGTCGCATGTGGCCCTTTCATCCTTACACTGCAGCTCCCTGTGTCACTCAAAATATGTGTCACGAGTGCCGTATAAGTTTTTTGATGCCAGGTATGCTAAGTTAGGGTCCCCAGATCTCTGCTTTTCCCCGAACACGTCCGGCTGGTTTTTAGACTTGTCTGGTTGATTAAACATTCACCATTGGTACACACATATTTGTCCTAGTTTTAAAAAATGGTGTTCTGAAATTGTTCACACCTCCCACCTTTTCCCAACCCATTTGCACAAATGCAATCTTCATGAACCCTTGCCACCCCATCCTGCATCTATTTACTTTGCATAAATAAAATTTCCCCAGGAACACACTAGCCTA
Source organism: Denticeps clupeoides (assembly GCF_900700375.1). Classification (NCBI taxonomy): domain Eukaryota; kingdom Metazoa; phylum Chordata; class Actinopteri; order Clupeiformes; family Denticipitidae; genus Denticeps; species Denticeps clupeoides. The sequence goes on from NW_021630091.1 coordinate 47,468, forward strand.
GTTTTTATACGTAGCATAAAAGTAATAACAGTATATGCGGTGTTATCTTCATTTTACATGTCAAAATGAATTTCTGTTTTGAAGAAACCGGGTCCAAATGGCTTTTAGTGTTAACAGTTGCCGACCAATGATCTGGTCATTTTATGGTAAAATAAAGTTGAGCCTCCAGTGAATGCCTATCAATACAGGGTGGGCCATTTATATGGATACACCTTAATAAAATGGGAATGGTTGGTGACATTGAACACATTTTATAAGTGGTCAGAAACTGCTAAATAACCCATGAAAGAATAAAGTTACGTCAAAACCAAGCACACTATTGTTTTTCTTGTGAAATTACCAATAAATTTGATGTCACATGACCCTCTTCCTATTGAAAAAACAAAAGTTGGATCCAAGATGGCCGACTTCAAAATGGCCACTATGGTCACCACCCATCTTGAAAAGTTTGCCCCCTCACATATACTAATGTGCCACAAACAGGACGTTAATATCACCAACCATTCCCATTTTATTAAGGTTTATCCATATAAATGGCCCACCCTGTAGTTAGGAACCTATTGGTTTCCAAGCTCTGTAAAGACAAGGATCATGAACAAGGCATCCATGAATGTGTGTTACATTGTTTGTGTAATCGTTTCCCGTAGAAAAGGGGTGGTAGTAGCCTAGTGGGTATTTACTAGCCTGTTGTTTGACTCAATAAAAAAAGGTCCCACACTGGTGCCTGTTTTGCATGTCTTTTGAACATGGCCATATACATATACAACCACAGTACACCAGCGAAAAAAGCTGTAGAGCCATATGATGTGCTGATGCTGGACTCAAGCTATCCTTTTTTTAACGTAAGTTGAGAATGGTGCCCTCTAGAGACAGAGGCCCATTCTGGGTAAAAAACGTTTTACAAAAAGATGGCAGCCTACATAGAAACAGGTCCCTGCATAAGGATGCACAAATAATGTATGAACAAGATGGCATATTCAATTTCTCAGAATATTTAGCATAGGGTTCTTTACAGTGACAGAGTTGTACTGAAACAAATGTGCCATGGCAGATTTCCCAACATCTTTTAGCCAATTGTCATCCCATTAAAACCCTGGAAAACTGGAAAAACTCATGAAATTTCATCTGCTGCTTACATGTGGCCTTGTGCTCTTGATTCAATATTTTCAAGCCTGCAGTGCAATAGATTTGCATTGTTGAGAATGAAAAAAAAAATATTAATCATAGTGCCCTATCCTCTCTGACATGTCATTTTTTTAATTGCCTACATAAGTTACAGCAATTTGTTGTTCTGTTTACAAAGCTTGGCAACACAGAATCTGACCACACAAGTGAGTGTTTCTCTCAAAGGCATTGTGCGAGGGTTGTGTAATAAAACACACATACACACATATTCTATGCTCTAACCACAATTTTCTGCAACCACAGTCGCAATTACAACAATTTGTTTCGTGCCTGGATGCCTCCACGCCGGGGATTTCCTGCCTTCTAAACGCACACAAATAATTACACTGTGAGTCGGTGTCACCGAAGAGCTTTGAATGCATTCAGTAAAGAGTCAGCACTTATTCCTGATAAAAGGATCCTCCATAGAAACCAGCCAGTGGACCTCCACAATGAGAACAATAACGGCAGTGTTATCCATCATTCACAATGTTTATCCGTCATTTCAGACTTTCAGAAGGCACTCTTGAATGTCGGGTTATTATGTCCTACATAATATTGATGAATGAGACCTATTGGTAAACGCTGCTTTTCTGTACGAATGAACATTATTTAATTGGTGAAAGGACTTCCTTCTCTACTTTCCATAACAGCTTCTGTTCGTGCTAAAGGCCACTTTAGAGACTTAGAGCAGCATTTATTAGATGCATCCTGGAGCATGAACTTGCGAGTCAAATTTGGAATATTAAACTCAAAAGTGTCTTTACTTAAATGCACATGCATGCAAATTACTGATACTCATTAAGATGAGCCTTCAAACTTTTAAATTATAAGCGCAGAGGCTATCTTTGAAATTTTTTTGTAGAGATTGCATGGCTAACCAATAAATGTTTTTGAGAAGAATTTTACAAGCTAATGTGTGAATGAATGGATTATTCATAAAAAACCTGGATTGTTCATAAAAAAAAAATTAATGGCGAGCTTTATCAATGTGGAGCTATATGGCACACATCTCTTTTTACAAATCTCATGCCTACTTAAACAAACATCTGAAATGCATTACGAACAGTATTACTTTTTCTATGACTATGAATGTGCATTTTAAAATATAAAATTACATATTTACTTCACGATAAACATCAGGAGCTTTAGAACACTGCAGATCTTTTCCATGAGCCTGCGTCACACCCGTGATGGTATTACATGGTTTTATTGGTTTGCCCATTCGCTTTGATCTGTGGTTCGGACAATGCAGACAGGGGGATGTAATGCACTGGGAAGCAAAGGCCTTTCAATCCAGCTTTCTGCAGGGCATCCTGGCAGGGGGGGCAAAGCCCAAAGGGCAGACAATGACCGAGTCTCACAGCTGTAGCGCTGGCTGGACACAAGGACAAGATTCACCACAGGATAAGCCGCTCTGGAGTGTCAAGGCCCACAAAAAAGAGGGGCGGGCCAAAGGCTAAGGGGGGGAGTCGGTGCTGCTAGGAGACCAGAAAATGGTACAAAGAGGGAGCTGAAGCCAAACTTTAAACAACAGCTTGGGAAGGGGTGCGTTTGTGTGGTGGTGGTGGTGCTGGGGTGGTTGTCATGGTCATTATCCACATGGGTTTTGCAGTGGGGTTTTTGATGTTGATTTCGTAATATCTTCCGCACACACTTCATGCTAACTTCTGAAAGACTCCAAAAAGGAATGGAGGATGAAAGAGGGAGGGGTAAATCTGAAGAGTCTTTAATTGAAGAAAAAAAAAATTCCAGATCCCGCTTTTCACGGGGAGATACTTTCATAATGCTTTAACAATGACACAGTGGAAGAAGTCAACCCTAATGCTCCGTTTGATCATTGAAGTGCCCTTTGTGATTCTGCTAATTTACAATTTCATTTTTTGATGTGCAAATACCAAAAAAAATGCAACACATTTATTTTTGTGAATGTGCGGGGGGGTTCTGGTGCAAATATGCACCCCTCCTGCCTTCAAATGTGCGTTTCGGTCGGTATTTTCATTCTGGGGTTCAGTAATGGCGTGCTTCTTCTGCTTTATCAGTTGTACCAGCACCCGGCTCAGAAAAGACGAATGAATAGCTCATTAACTGATGATGCAGCAGGAAGCTGATATCAGCTTAAGGCCTCATGCGGGTTTCAGGAGAGATGCTGCTTCATTACTGTGTAAAAAAAAAGTGCAATCAGATGGATGAAATGCATAATTGTTATGAAAGACATGGTGCATTAGACTGGATCATAGAAATCAGCATGCTGCTGCTGTACCTGCATGCATCTGAGCCAAAATTAGCATGTGTGTGTGCGTGTGTTCATATATGTGTGGCAGGCTACTGGAAGGAGGAATGCAATCAGTTACAGACATGCAGACCACTTTAACCACTTCCATCTCTATCTCCCTGTGTTCCTGGCTGGGACTGAGATAACAGCTTTGTGCTGCTTTGATGCCTGGTAACACAGCCAAAACGAGGGGAAACCCGCATGTAGGGCCCTGGAGGGTTCAGTTTGCGAGGGCCCACCCTCTGTCTGTCTTACCTGTGATGTGGAACCATGAATCGTCCATCATTGATTAAAGATTTTTTGGTGTTTTTCATGGATCAGTTCAGATGTTAGAACTGGGTTTCTCCAAAACCAAGAAGGCGATTGAGTGTATGATGCAAAAACCCACAGAAAGCAATAACTTTTATATCAAATGAACTGAATATAGCTGAATTAACCCCCAGAAACCACAGCAATGTCCTTTCCCCTCGTTTTTCAACAGTGCACACTCTTGTAAAGTCAACACTCTTTGTTACTAGAATGGCAAGTCAATGCTTGCAGGCATACACTTTGAATGTTTCTCTTGGGTTTGTATACAAAATACCACCTGCATGGCCATTTAACACCTATATGGTGTTATATTCGAGGGGGGGTTTAATCTGTGCAAAATAAAAATGTGCTTCAAAGGTGCAAAGTGACTTCAAAAGAGGTGAAAACAGAAATCAGCTGCAGAACTACATCCCGACACTTTGTTGGGGCATTGAGATCACAGGGTGACGCCCTCTGTTGGTCACATTATTTTTTATCTGGACGTCTCAGGAGACTCTCATTAAATAATAACTTTATGTTATGTTGAAGAAACTAAGTACACAAATAAATCAAACGAACGTTAGAGCTGGATGAAATTCATCTAAAAAAATTTATCATTATTAATATGTGAAAAACACAGTTTCAAAAAGGGAATAAAAACAGCTTTTTATGTCATCTTTAAAACCATGAGGAAAATAAGGGTGCAGCTGGGTGGATGGGTGAGACAGCTGGTCGCTTCCAGAATGTTCTACCATTCCCCCATTTTCGTAATGCGTGGGATGCAGACACTGTGCCCTGCAGGAACTGAAATGATAAAACTGCTGAACAGCCGTGAAGCCGCTTGGCACTTTCGTCAAAGCAGCTTTACAAATCTGAAATGGATCATTTCAGTGCGTCATCGTCACACATGCATTTGCATGTGCTGACATGGGTGATAAATGACACCACCATGATATTGTACTCCATGTTGAACTGGTGAGACCGTATTGACTGTGCCACAGCATGCTGACAGCCAGATAAAGGACACTGTATGTGCCAGTCTCACAGATCTGTCAGTACATTGCATTTATACATTGTAATGTTCCCGTACCCCTGTCACTCCCCTCACCCAAGTGACTTAATTAAAGTGGCTCTGGGAGCAGATGGGGTCAATTCAACATTGATAGTCTCTGTTGAGGCTGAATATTCTGACACTGTAAAGAACGATCATTTTGAATCACAGGTCACCTCTAAATGGACAGTAAAGGTAGCTCCAGTGATAAAAAGTACTTTACAGTTGAACAGAAAAGAAGGTGAGGTGAACTGAATCACCACATTCTACAATGAAGATATAGAAATCCCGCACAATGTTGCTGAGCAGGTCATGTGCTGTGGTTTGGCCAAGATACCACCAAGGTTCAAGTTTGATTACATTACTGGTTGCTGACTTTATTACTGGTGCTGGTCTGCCATCCACATGTTGACCACTGCCTGACACACCCAGCCATATGCCCCCAAGTGGCTTCAGGAAGAAGTGTCAATAAATGGCTGTCATAGCTGCAGTACAAGTGCCAGATCCAAAACCTTTTACATGTAAGCGTCTTTAAGGTTTTGAAGAAAATCCATCGTCTTTCATTTTAATTCTTATCTCTTGGTTTTATATATTCAACTCAATATGTTTTGATGATAGAATGTGTTAAAAATGCACATTAAGTTTGCAAGTAAGTAGGTGCAGACACGAACCATAGATTTAACAGCGGCATCTGAATCAGCACTTGCAAGTCTTATCAAAGGCCACCCATAAATACCAGCATTGGTTTTATTACTTTTTTTCTTGCTCTTGCTGTTGGCAAGAAAGCAACATCACAAGCTGGTACACATTATTCTCCTTCAGGAACGTAACCACATGTTCAGCTGTGAATGGTACTAATTCGAGTGTCTCTGCATTTGTTTGGTGGGTTACCTAGAGTTCAAGAAGCAAGAAAGGGCCAAGATGCAGAAAAAAAAAAAAAAGAGTTCCATCCAACCAAATATCGAGTATGCAGCCTTTGGCTGGTCAAAACCAGCATGTGGTTGGCTGTCAACTGATGTCAAAGAATCAGTTTTAAACATTTAAACAGGCTTTGGTTTTAAACATTTTACACTTGAACAAAGCATGAATTATAATGACACACATGTATATTTATATATACAATTTTCAGATAGAAGCTTTCAACAATATGCATTGAAATGTATTACTATTGATATTGTTGTGACAGTAAACAAGAAAAAATGAAATTATGTGAAAAATTTAACCACATCTCAACATCTGGAGGGAAGGAATCCTTCTACGTCATCTACTTTACATTCTAATGACAGAATTAGAATCAATGACAATGCATGCATTTCAGGGCTGGTTGAGAGCGTGCTAGGTGCCCTGCTTCCTCTCTCAGAACTTCATTAGAAAACATGCAACACCCCACCAGGCAACACATGTCATCGGCCGTGGGGCGAGTCTGGCGTGCCTGACACTTGCACAGCTTTGAGGATCTTGACAGATCCAAAGACTTTTTTTTTTTTTTTTACTGGCAAGGATAGTAAAACCGTACATAGTGCTGGCAGCTGTCAAACCTGTAAACGGTGATTTTGTTTCACTTCCTTTTTTTTTTTTCATTTTCCAAGAATCAAAGATTTATTGAAACTCATCCAAAACCAACATGTTTGGCCTTGCGAAGAGGAAAGAGTGCCATGCTATTTATTTTCTACCTGGAGGTTGTACTTAGGTAGGTGTTGATATTGCCTTGCATGCCTCGCCGTGGGTTCACAGTGGCAGGCTGTGCTGTATGCTTCCCAAACTGGTCTCTGCGGTGCACCCACGGCAATTAACAGAGATAAGAGTTGAAAGTTAACGAGTGTTTCTTGTCAGCCGGGTGTTTTTATCGCCTGTCACATTAATAATATATTACACACGACATATTGCTCAATATCCTGTTCAACTTTCACACTTTGAGGAGCTCCAGCGAAAGACACTGGGTTCAAGCTTCGAACCAAGGAGCTATGATGAGAACCTTGACATGGATGGGTAGAATCAGAACCAGGACCATGCTGTCCCTGCTTCCTGAGAAGGTGTGAACTTGCCACCTCATCATCTTGACGAGGGAATTTAGTCTCAGGTTACCTCTGCGGAAACTTAAAAAATCCGGCGACGTCTCAGCAGTGTCACTGGCTATGTGTTCAGCTGTCAGATTTTGTTGTTAAAAGCTTCAACAATCAATGTGGTTCCTCATACATTTTGCTACATTTTGCTTCCTGAATTTAATATTAGTTGTGAAAAAAAAAATGCCGGCATTGCCAGGATAACCCAAACCCCATCTCTGCAGCCCAAGACAAATGCATCTCCCTGAATGCAAAGCCCCCGGTAATCTGCCTGCCTCCTGTCTGCTAGGCCTCAACGTTTTTCAAGTTGTGTCATGTGCTGCTCTATTATTCCCCAGAATAAAAAGGCCTTTCTGGGCCGTCTTAGCGGAGCTGCCTGGTGTTCTGTTTCTTCCTGAGGGCTTTCAGGTTGTCAATGGTATTTCCTACTGTGTTGAGACAAGGTCTTGGGCAACACGTCAGATATGACAACTTTTGAGTTACAAAATATCTGGTGGGAAAAAAGGCTTGTTGTTTTCATGTTTGTTGATAATAGCACATAGATATAAATAGCAGACACAGAAACTGGTTATTAATATGACCAACTGTTGGTATTGCACTGCCAATTAATCTATGCAATATCTCATCTATGCACATCTTGAAGTGTGAATCTTTAATCAATACACCATGATCAGCCATAACATTATGACATAATATTACTGTCTTACAATGAGTAAGACTTCCTTTAGCCACCAAAACAGTTCTGTGATGCATGGACTCTATTAGACCTCGAAAAGTATTTTGCAGTATCTGGCACCAAGCCATCAGAAGAAGATACTTTAAGAGCTTAAAGTTTGGAAGCGGTGTCTCCATGGATCAGAATTGTTTTTCAAGTACATCCAGCAAATGCTTGGACTAAGATGTGGAGAATTTGGAGGCCAAGTCACAGTGCTTTCACAGTAAATCCTAGTGCCATGCCTTCCCCAGGTATTACAAATGAAAACGATATTCATCAGACTGTAGTCCAATACTGATGCTCACATGCCATTTACCTCTGACACTTTTCATCGGAGAGCATGTAATGTGACAGGTCCGGGCAACATGAAATCAGGTACGTTTCTTCTACTTTAATTTTTTTTTCTCCAAATTGAAAGAAGCAGACTAGTCCCACATGCAAAACCCATCAAACTTCACTCACCCAACACACACATACCCAATCGCCATGGGTGGCATCTTTTCTTCAGGAGGTTGACTTTTCACATTCCCCAAAGTAATTGTTAGTGATAAAAAAACTAATTACTCATATGAAAACCCACATTCTGTCCTGATATTTATCACGCAGCAGAATAACAGTATATGGTGCTCAAGCTCAACAGTTTTGTTGGACGAGAACCAGCCACATTTTCACTCAAATATAATCCAAACATAATAGTTCATATAGCTTTTAAATATCTGCACCTGGGAGAGAGAAAAGGGGAATCTATATTCTGATGCCAGCAATGTGTCTTGTATTGTAAACTCTGTATGCCCCAGATTCTGTTCATATATGATTGCAGATACATATATGATTGAAGACTATGGGCTCTATTTTTATATTTGACCATGAATTCTGGTTTATATTTGAAAAAAGAATTTAAAAATAGCCTTTGTACGAGCAAAGATAACGATTTGTTGCCATGATAATGTAGCACAAATAAGTCATTGTTCCATATGGGTTTTTGTACCATAAATTGTTTTAGCAATCATGTAGAATCATTTATGAATAGATGAAATACAGTCACAGTGTGGTTAGCGGTGCCTGAGCGGCACATGGAAACCAGTAGAGGTGCTGTTTATCTCAGCATCGTTCATGTAACCACAGTTTATACGTCGCTGGGCAGTGACAAATATTTGAATGATCCGCTGTCTGGAACGTTTCGGGAACCGCACATCCTGTATGGGAAACACCTGCTCCTGACAAAAAGAAGACAAAAAAATCCCCCAGCTTGACACTGGAACAAGTTGGGCCCTCCTCCGAGAAGCGCCACGTCCCCCCTCAGACGGCTGCGCTCGGCCCACAGGGCTTCCAAACGCACGGCAATCAAAAACAGGTGACGCCGTCCTGGGCCACGCCCCTTTGCGGCCCCTGCTTTCCTGCCACGCTACGTAGATGTGGCAGGGGCCGGCGGGAGATGGCTGTTGAGAGTCTTGCAGTTCCTGCCGGACCCAACGGGGTTCTGACAGCCTCCTTTTGATGCCCTCATGCGCCCTGTCAGTGGTGATAAGTTGGCCCGGCGAAAAGAAACAGAGGCACAGTGGCGCATGCTAATAGAGTTATTGTGGCAGGACCGCGGCCCCTCCGAATCGCCACAGAGGGCCTTTTCTGCAAAATGCAAATCCTGCCTCAACTCATTAGCGTCAGAGGGGCCGTTTCCACTTTTGACCGAAAGAACATGCATATTCATCATTCAAGGTTTCTCTCGTCATTAGTACGAGTGTTAAAAAGACAGAAGAATGTTAACTGGCCAAAGTACAGTTTTTTTTTTTTTTGTCTGGTGAGATATACATTTCTGCAGCTTTCACGCATTAAGAAATCACTCCTCGCCTAGCAGGCATTCGATACGTGTTTTGTTTTTTTTCCGGCTAGTGTCCCAGGGCTGGATGCTGCAGCTGCTGGGCCTGTCTGCACCGAGGAAGGACAACTTTTTACTTTCCACGCCTTGTGTGATGTCGCTAGTCTCCTCTTGGCGACTAGATAAGTTTTGGAATGAGTCGAGATGAAATATTCTTCTGTGCAGTAAATAAATAAACACTGGCGTGTGTCTAAAAGGTTGAGATGTCACAATTGTTCAGTCCCACGAGGACCTCGAGCAAGTTTCTCAAGTTGGGGCTGGAGGTCAACAGTGCAGCGAAGCTCTGTGGAATATCAGGCTGTGGAAAAACGGAACACACCAGGACTTGTTCGCCAAACTGTTTATATAGCCCCCGCTCTGCGCCGTCTTATTCCCGGATGGCGGGCGGAATCTCATCCAGGAAGCAGGCCATGGTCCCTGAGATGCTTTGTTTACTCAGAACTCTTGAGTCCAGGGTCCACTCTCGCTCGGTCTCTCGTGGAGGACACAGTCACGCACTCATCAGTTAATTCAGAACATCTGGATGGATTAATGGTGTCAAGCCAATCAGGTCCATGCTGACAGATCATAATGAAATGCTCCTCTGCAGCTGCCCTCAACATTCATTTCCCCCTCAAGACTCCCCCCCCCCCCTCCTTCTCCCTCTCCTTCTCTCTTCTAATTAGCCAGGGCCTTTTCCAGCATGATGGCCAGAGAGGAAGCGGGGATCGAAGGCGAAATGTGCGCCACCTGTTCCAGACGTCTGTGGTTATAAATCTCCAGAGTCATGCTTTCACTGAAGTGTACAGGCCGGAGAGGAAGCTGTCGGCCATTTCTGGACGTCTGACAGATGAGTTTGGCGTGTGTGTGTGTGTGTGTGTGTGTGTGTGTGTGTGTGTAAATGTGTGTAAACCTATCGCTCTTGTGCATGTGACATTTAAGACAAGCAACGTAGGGTAATCAGGAGGTTGGTTTCTCCCATGGTCTCTGACCGCAATCTACCTGCAGATTGGCCAGATGTCAGGCTGGAGTGGCAACTAATAAAATACTGACGTCTGTTCAGCCTTCCCTTTTGCCAAGATTTGTTGTCTTGCCGTGTTGAATCCTTTTATGATACATTCTTGATGTGATTACAGTTCTAAAATGGAGAATATATCATAACACCAATGTCTGAGTCAACCTTTTATGCATCCTAATTGCGCTGACAGCCTCAGGCTAGTGTAAACATATAAGCCGTGTAGTCGCTGGCAAGCTTAATTAGAAGGGGATCCGTTATGCTCCTCTGTGATGATAATGAAATGATTTAAGATGGGGCTGTTGTTGGGTGAGTGTGGATTTCCTGCAGCAGTCATCTGGGAGCCATTTCATCCAAATGCAATTAGAGAAATGAGCCTGTGTGCAGAATGCGTTCCCTGCGACGGCGAGAGGGGAAACCGAGTTCCTGGTTCGTGAGGACATGCCCAAACACACAAACTCACACACTGTGGAAAACACACACAGCCACACAAAAATGCACAGGTGGTTTACATTTGCAAATAGTACGATCACTAAATCATTGTACTCTATCCCAGACACAACCTTATTACTCTTATTACTTTCTAGATTGAAAAAGAACAGAGGTTAATTACGCTATATTAATAACTAAAGTCCTTTTATTACTACATCACCAAGCGTGTTTGGAATTAATATATAAAAATGTATAATTATTGTACAATAGCTGCATTTGTTGGAACATGTTAAAAGTTAGACCTCCTGCCATAAAAATTCACATTTTTAACCGCATTCTAAAATATTGCTTTCTTTCTGGAGCTGTTCCCTCTTTCAATATGTTATTTATTTTCAGTTTTGTTTTCATCCTACAAATCATTTGGAATCCTTGGCCACGCCCCCACACTGTTTCACAACCTTGTTGGACAGAATTCAGTTTTACTGAAAAACTGAATCAAAGAAACACAAAATAAAGCACCGGAATACCGAGATATTGTCCGGTTGGCTGGGCAGTGCAGGCTTTTTTTCTGTGGTTTCTGGGAAACATCTCTGTCAGAATGTGAGGTATGTGTGGAGGGTCCTGGTGTCAGGAAGTTCTGCACAATTAGTGCCATCTGCCCAGGGCCCTCCTCCACCAACGGAGAGCTTCAATCCACTCCCACTTCCTGACGATGACAGCTCTGTTCTCCTGCTGGCATTCCTGAGACGCGCATACACAAACTATAACTCCAACTTATCTTTCAACCGGTTACTTTAAAAACTGTTTGTCTCTCCCCCCTCTTCCTTTCTGCCTTTTCTGTCAAATTGTCCATTAATATTCGTTAAAGCTCTTGTGAATGCACTACATGACTTCATAGATCACATTGGGCCGGCCCGTGGCAAAACAGGCAAATGTTAAGGGTGCCATCCATCCAGGCTCCTCCCATTTTAAACTCTATTTTTAAAAACATCATTAGAGATTGCGTTCCGAGTGCCAGAAATGATCTCAGACAAAGTATGCTTTGTATGATTCATACCTTCAGGGTACAGATAATTACCAAGCAGCACTTCCTTGTTTTATCTATTTATTTATGTAAATCCTGAGGACATCTTAAATTACACCAACCAACAAGCCCCACACTTGGTGCACATTGCTGTGCTTAGGCCCAGTTTGCAAATAGAGATGATGCTGCGGCATTTGGTTCATCCCCGTAGTTCAAGATTCAAGATTGGTTTATTGTCAGTACAACAGTATACACAGTATACCGTGTATTGAAATAATGTTTCACACAAAGGAATCTGTAGGAACATTTAGGAGATCTCACAATTGCCATGAGGGAAATTCCAGCATTTGTGCCTGCTTCACACATGTCACACGGCTCGCTTTCGAACGCGGTCACCGATTCAAGACACAAACAAAGCCACGGTCTTCGTCTTTAGCGAGAAGCTCCGAAAAAGACTTTTGCAAACAAACACAGCATGGGTCTACTGAAAACACCATTGTTGCTGTGGCTTCCTTTTCATCCTTGGCTGAATTAGACCACAACAAGCCCGTGTCTGTGCCCACGTGTTTTTCGTGTAACTATGATGTGCTCGGTGCACGCAGTCAGGTTTTCTAAACACCCGTCAAGCATCCTGCGGCTGCGGCGCACCAGAGTAAAGCGTTACCGTCACTGTGTTACCAGCTGCAGGAATAAAAGAAAAACCACGGCGGTCCAACCGATGGAGGCAATCTGGAATCAGGTCTCGTGACCAGTAATTCAAGGCGAGTGCTTTATGGACTCTCGACCTGGAAACCTCGCAGCGATGTCGCTGCTGCACTAAAAACAAATTGCCTCCAAAATATACGACCCATAAAGCCAGGCAAACCTCAGTTCATGTGTGGCAGGGCATGAAAGCCGTCCATAAAAGGGTCACGACTGGCGTCTCGTGCCACATGCATGTAACTTAACAAGGCGAAGAGGCCAAAAGATTAAAGTCGCCTTCCCTCACGGTATAAGATATGCTCGTTTGTTTGTTTAAATCGCTCATGAACATAGCTTCGCATAGCAGGCCACAATGCGATGGGAGTATTACCATGGCAGGGAGCCTTGGAGTGCCCCCTGCTGGACCCGATGCACAGATGAAATGGGAGCAGGGCAGAGCCATTTTCTTGGAAAGTCCCTTCCATTACAGGGTCATGGGGAAACTGGAGCGCATCCCAGAGACCCTTGGAGCAACGGCATCTTGCTATTGGCTGCATAAGCCTGGTTTCCAGTTGTATTTCTCTCAGATTCAGTTGATCTGTGCTTCCTTTTCAACTAAATTTGCATCGTCAGCCCATTGTAAACCCACATGAACATGAGGAGAACGAGGAACCTCCACAGAGAAGCCTCATCAGGTGCCTCACAGGTGACCAGAGGCAAGGCTGGGGGCATTGATGAGCCAATACCAGTTTTCCACCCAGTTTGAAACCAAGTGCCACAAGGTCAGAGTTGTTTCCAGATGTCAGTCCCTTATGAATTAAGGGACCCCCCCTCCAAAGAGAAAGGGGATGACCCTGGGCTTTTGCAGTCGGCCAGCAAGTGGCTAAACCCCTCCTGGGAATGTGGGGGTGGGTGAGCCCAAAACAAAGCATGAAAGGGACCTAGGAGAAGTCTGAGGTTGGAATGGTGCAGGTGTCCCTATGTTTGTTAGATCCAAAGTGAAAGGATCCCGCTTTGATATAGTATAGGAATGCACTGGGCTACATCTTGCCAGTTAATTAGCAGCACACCATTGTTCTCCTGCCTATGGCGACTTTGAGCAGACAAATGAAACCTGTGTTTATTTTCTGACTCCTTAAAAACATCCTGGAATTGTCGAGGAGTTTTTGAAAAGCCCACAAATACAAGGGTATAAATGTGTTTTGGGACATACATGCCTTGCAGAGTTTTTGAACCTTGTTTTTTTTTAGGCCCTTTATTCTAAATGCCAAAGCTGATCAGAAGGTGGCATCAAGGGAAACTTTTACAAGTGCAGCTGTGCAGATCTCCAAAACAGAAGTTCAAACATGAGAAAATCAACTTTCCCGGTAGGGAAAAAAAATGCAGCCTAAACTACAAAAGGGAAATGGTCAGAAACGAGCCATTCCAAACTTGCTGGTTTTTCCCCCTTCTGTGGTGATTACTGGAATGATGATCAGATTTTCTGCTGTGTAATGACCACCATTCAAACCCTGACCACACACAAAAAAAAAAAAAAAACTTTTTTTCTGCATCTTCAGTTGAACCAAGCTAATGAAGCTGCAATAAAGAAATGGTTCGTTCTGGGCCAGACCAATTTGTTATCTAAAGCCTTGCTTGTAGTTTCGATATGTTATCCATCCCACACATTGATCAAGAGTAATTCCGAATATGCCCACAAGGCCTTTGTGTCTCTTTGATCCAATTGTCACTTGACAGCCTTTTTCGCTAAGACTGCTTTAGCATTGTTGCGCCTCAGACAGACAAGGACATACTTGACATTGTTTAGCACCTTAACTTCCCTTTGTTTAAGTTCTTAAGGAAGTGACCTGGAACAATTGGCTTAAAACCAAGAAGACTTAGCATGGAAATATGTAAGTGCTCTATAAATGCTACGGGGAAAAAAGGCATTAAGTCATTAATTCTGTCCCATATTGCTTTTGATCCACATTTAAAAACAAGGTTGACAATAAAACATTTAAATAAATCTCCACGCCTTTTAACATAATCCCAAAATTTGGATAAAAGGCATTAAGGCATCATGCATTCCTAATAAAATTATTTAAATGTAATACACATTTTTTGCAACATTTATGGCTTCTGAGGACTAATGTTTCTAAAAAGAAAGTCTGAATATTGTAAACAACGTAATTTGTTTTCATAAATTCAATGAAAATTTATTATAAAGTGTTAAATTACAAAAACCCATTTTCCTGTTTTTGTTTTTGATATATTCGTCAATATGTCACATGTATAATGTCACATGTATAAAATGTATTAATAAATTTAAACAAAAACAGTGCTGAATATAACTTGTTGGACAAGGGTGTTATTTAAATGAAGTTATAACATAATCCTCTGTGCTTAACTCTATTTTGTTTCAGTCAGGGTCAGGGGTTATACAGGTGTTGGATTACCTCACTCCAATCAGGAGGCGGTACGCCTTCCCCTTCTAAAGTTCAAGGGTCACAGGTCGAGGGTGGGGGCCAAGGTGGGCTGCAATGAATGAGGTGAGGAGGTAACTGGTGCACGCTTAGGTCACCAGGAAAGGAATGTCAGAAAGAAAAAAAAATCACTCTCACTTCCCTCTCCCTAAATGGTGACATAATCAGAAAAAATGAGTACAACACATACACATCCCAGTTAATTATTGATACTCGTAGAATTTAACATGCTGAGTTAATACAAAAAAGAGTTCATGGAATGGGCCCAAGGCCATTCTTTTCACACACATTCACAAAAACCTAAGAACACAGCTTTTTTTTTTTTTTTAACGAACGGCACCCGCTTTTTATTCAAGATGCCTGGACTGTCCAGTGAGCTATAAGGAAGCACCCATTTACAACTTTTTAAATAAGTCTGGTTTATAGGTCTCTGACTACTCTTGGATTGTTTAATGGCAGATTAGGTTAACTGTTTGCTTTCTGACATTCGCTCACATCTTTAATTTGTCACAGTTCTGCCTGTGCTGCTCGCTTTTAATGTCTGCCACCCACCATGGGAGCCTCAAGCCTTTCTTCTCCTCTTCCGCGACTTTCCTTTTATTTGTGCTTTTCCCATAAACAAATCCCAGAGTATGAGAACGGTCCATATAAAAGGAGCGGGCACTCATTTTTATATCCGTTTACTGTTAGCTTTAGCAGGTCTTTATGACTCCACTGGCTCCAGTCGGGCGTAGACCCGGCCCGAGAGCTCAGCCCATCTCCTAGAAAGTCATTTAGGTTCTTTGGTAACCTTGAAGCCTGAAGAATTTTTTTTTTTACAGCCATATAATTGTGCCTGAACGTAAACTCTGGCACGGCTCTCTGCAGTGATGAAATTCATAATGACTATTTGGAGAGCTTTTCTTTCTGCCGTGTTTTTTGATTATTCTTGGGGAAAGGACCAAATAACAGGATATCCTGTGATTTGCAGAAGTAAACACCAGTTGCATTGTTCAAGATGCAAAACAAATTGAGGCTTTTGGGAATGCTTTGGAGTTTATTCCTGAGTACATTTTTTTTTATTTTGCTGTTGTTGTTTTTTTTTTTCTCCCAACATTGCACGGTTCTGTTTTGTCATGATAAAGGCACTTATACTTTCAGACCTGTGCTGGTGCATGCCAAAATGTGCAGCCATATATTTATTTGATATATTTACACGTTTGTTGGTGCATATTCTGTATATTTATTGTATACACCATGTTGGTGTATGACGTGTATATATTCTGAAATTTACAATGCACAGATATAATATCTAAATATTTTATATCTTATATTTTAAATATAAAATAACAAACTGCTGTTCTCTTGTCTGATGGTAGAACGTAATTACAGCGGGCTTATGTGACATAACCGGTCATTACCAAACTCATGGGATCTCAGCTTTGTTCTCCCTGCGCCTCCCCCTCCTCCTTGCTCTGTTCCTCTCCGTCTCTCTCCTACCCCTAAATCCCACATCAAACGTGCTGTCCTCCTCTTTCTTTTTACCCCATCAACTTAAAATGAAGAGGATTTGTGACCTTCCGGGTGCCTTTACAATGACAGCATGACCACCTTATTCTCACAGCCACCCCCCTGCAGGAAATGGGCAATCCGCCGCTCAGCCAGGCCTCATGGCCCCGCTGCATACCCAGTTGCTCCTCTCCGTTGACCATGGAGATGGATTTCAGCTGTCAGACATCCACTGTGAGGTTCTAAAGTGGGAATGTGTCTATGTCTGTGTGTTTGTGTGTGCAGTTTGCTGATGTTTATGAGCTATGAATCCTCACTACGTCTATAAAACCGCTCCATTAAAAACAACCCAGTGTCTGTGCTTCCATAATTTAAAAATTCCCCCTTTCAAGGAAGGGTTGAATAATATTCATTTTCATCAGAAACGCAAATGATATGCTTAGCAATCTTTAAAAGGCCTTGCAACAAGGCTACACCAAATCAACAACCTACAAAGAAACATTCATTTATCATTTGTAATTGATGCTGAAAGCAGGTGTGCATGGTTACAATAGGGGAAAATTTGATTGTATATTTAATTTACTTATTTGTTAAATTGTATTCTAAATTAAAACACCTGTTTTGGTTCAGACCATGTGACCAACCCAGCATAGCGCTATTCAGCAGTCAAACTACTGACTTCTTCACAATCTGAATATTCTACTAGCTCAATCTAAAGTAACCATTGTGTCTCCAGTAGGGTTTGTACCAGCTTCCTACCAAATTATCTAATGTCCCAACTTGGGCTCTTCACAATAACATGGACTTGCAGCCTGGAGAATTATACACACTATTTGGTCTTGCACAGAGGCAACAAGCCAATAATGAAGTTATGTGGGAATGCATTTAAACTGACATTTTTCGGCATTTATCAGACGCCCTTATCCAGAGCACTATACAATCAGTAGTTACAGGCTAGACTACTACCACCCTTTCTGTTGTTTTTTGATAATTTCACTCTTTTCGGTTGACTCTTGCACCGCAGGCACTGCCTGTGCCCGGCAATGTTTAACCAGCCAGGGGTTGGAGCCAAGAAAGCAGAGACTGTGAGACTGACACAGGGAGTTGTTCATTAAAAGTTCCAAATTGATTATTTCCTTCCTGATGTTTGCTCGTCACACAGGCTTTCAGGTTTACTTCCGAACCCCCGTCTCACAATGACCTTATCTCACATGGAAGCTGATTGTGAAAGCACTGCCCTCCGGTTATCTCTGTACCTTAGCCAAAGTTAATAGTTGTTTCAAGTTTTTCCAGGAATCCACAACTGCCATGCGATTCTCAAAAGCATCCGAGTTGACAGTCTGTTTGCGAAATAAGATATTTATTCAATAGAGTGCAAGACGGAAGTAATTAAGCTACACGCAGCCCAAAGGCCCTGACTGCATGCTCCATGTCCACTAAATGAAATGTGTTCCTCACTCAACCATCACACTTTAATCAAATATCACAAGAGGGCTGACCCTTCAAGTCTGAACCAGATAAACTGTGGCGCTGTGCGTTGTGTAAGCACGTTCATTCAACGACCAAATCAAGTTATTCTACAGTAGTCAGTGTATATAAATACATTTGTGCAACTCATGACATTTTATGTGGCAAAGGTAACACAAAGGTAACATCAGCTCTTCAGTTTCACAAAGCTCTCCCCCTTGTGGTCTGCTGTCTTTGGGCAATTGCTCAGTTTGCCCTGCTGTTGCTCCAACCTTGTATGCAAATATCAGTGCATCCACTTCGGGAGCATCTGCTTGGGTTCAAGTGAACGTGTAACACTTCGGAGAAGCCAGTCTGCTTTTTTGTTATGGCCAAAAGTACACAAGTGCAATTAGACACGTTAATCATACACAGAGCAGAGTTATCATTTACTGTCTAAACTGTTCATGCCTTAGTGTGCGTGTACGTTCGTGTGTGTTTGTATTCAGATCATGTGTATTGTGTCACGTCTGGTAAACCGGAGTCGTGCTGCTGCATTCGCGGCAGATGACATCACCCAGGTGTATCACTGTGTCTCGTGGCCGACAAAGCCTCATTAATATCGGGCGGCTTGTGTTTCGAAGGTATTTCAAGGGGAATAAAGTGAAATCCTAAACGGCGACACCAACAATGGAGTCCAACTTTGATACTGTGCAGCACGGTGATTTGTTTGCCTTAAATTACAGTTTATTGGTAGGATTAAAAGAATAGCAGATGCACGTGTGAAATTTCAGGACAAATATTTGTGGTTGCATGACACACAGATGGCCTTGTCAATTTTCTACAAGTGAATTTCCAATCCGTGTGCCTCCAGCTGCACAGTGATGCAAAATTTGATTTGCTCTTTGGACAGTTTTATTATGTCTAAGAGAAAACTATAAGTCCCATGACCACAGGATGGCTTTTATGCATCAGATGAACCACAATGCTGCAGATGCCATATATGATGTAATTTGATAAGATGCCTTATCAAATGACAAGCTGTTAATCAGAGCTTTGCTGTGTTCGGCTCAGTAAGCCATGAAACGAAAGATGAGAATCCATATGGGATACAAATGTAAAGTGCAGCACAGATCATCATGTCGTTTAGTTCCATATTGTTTCTGCCTATTAATAACAAATTAATGAGAGCGCTGGTGTTTCATGTCTGTGTGTTTGATGCCGACCACACCAAACGCCACTGTTAATGAGATTCTCTGACAGACACAAAAGCCAAAGACTTAAAAGCCGCACATTTTTCAATATTTACATATGGGCTTTGCCATTTTCTCAACAGAAGTTTCTTATTTAAACTTGGAATCATTCAAACAGTCCCCTCCCGCCTCTCATCTTATGTGAACCAGTTTTCAAAATTAATCTCACAGTTATGAAGTTGTGCTCGCCAGAGCTTTTGATGAGGCATCATTTATGTATTGTACATGCTGGGGAATACAATACGCAGATTGCTTTGTTGGGGTTCAGTATTGTGGCTACTGCAATGTGTCAAAATAACCAAAGATTGTTCGCAAAATGTGATGAACATGCCTGATATTTATATTGTCAAAAAAAAAATGGGTGTTGTGGGTCGTGGGTGTTATAAAAGTTAAAGTAAAGTGAAGTGATTGTCACATGTGATACACAGCAGCACAGCACACGGTGCACACAGTGAAATTTGTCCTCTGCATTTAACCCATCACCCTGAGTGAACAGTGGGCAGCCATGACAGGCGCCCGGGGAGCAGTGTGTGGGGACAGTGCTTTGCTCAGTGGCACCTCAGTGACACCTTGGCAGATCGGGATTTGAACCGGAAACCTTCTGATTATGGGGCCGCTTCCTTAACCACTAGGCCACCACTGCCCCCGGGCAGAGGACAAATTATATAAACTCCCCTATGATGAATATAACATAATTATTCAGGATGTGACTGAATAGGACCATACCATCACCTTATTTGTAAAACAGAGCAGAGCAAATAAATATGTAGTATTGGTTTCTAGATCTAAGGGCATTATCTTTAATTTGTCAAATTTAGCTTGAGAATTTGATAAAATGAAAGGTGCTTTATTAACAATAATATTGAATAGGTGAATACTACATAATCTCCTTACTATGTATGTATGTGTCTATTTATTCTTATTTTGCTCCTACTCATCTGTCTGAATGTGCTGTTGTTTGTTGTCAATATATTTTTGAATAATATGTGTGTGTTGATAAAATGTATCTGTGTATGCATGTATGCATTTTCACAAAAACAAAAAAAATAGTAGAGAAGCCATTATGTCTTGCAAAATTTTCATTAGTGCAATAGTTTGCTGGTAGCGTAGCACCAATACAATAACAGCGAGAGGGGCGGTGTAAAGCTGTCATGCCGGGGCCAGATAGATGGGCCGGGCCGAGGGGGTAGGCAGCCTAAATCAATTTGAGCATGGAGCCAGGAGTGGGGAGAGGCCAGCGGGGCCAGGCTTCGGCTCTGCTGGATGTAAGGGGGAGTGTTTGTCTCTGTCTGGTTGGGTTTCCTCCACACCGGGCCAGAGGCCCATCCCCGCTCCCTGACTCCACCACCGGCTCCAGTCGGGCTCCAGGCCTGATTAATGGCCGCCGGAGGTGTCCAATGATTTCCTGGCCTGATAAGGGAGTGCTACCCCTCCGCGAGCTGGTGGAGAAAGGGGTCTCCTATCTGCCCTCTCCCCAAATATCCTCAGGCACTCAACTCTCTTCTCAACGGCCCAATTAAGTAGCTCTTAAAACAGGGAGCCATGTGTTCTGGACTTCACATACGGCATCAAGGCATGACAGTGAAAAGAAACATGTACAAGCCTGAATGGTCTGTCCTGGACGGGCTGTATGATTCACTATTGTAAACTTATAAATGAAGGTTTCTGTCAGCCAAACATTGGGAGTGTGTAACAGGAACATCAGGTATTTTTTTATGTATATATTACATGACCAATCAATTTGCCTAATAAATTTTGTATGCCTAAGGAGGATGGCTGGGCAGAGGACTCAAGTTTATTTATTTATTAATCATTGGTCAGGTGATCAAAGGCCAAAACCCCAGGAGGATATTGGGGCTCAGCAGCGGGGCAATTGCTTCCTGGTGGAAATGTAATCAGGAAAAGACTTTTGACACATGAGACGTGTGATTTGTGTCCTGTTATTCCTCTTTCGGGATTTTTAAAATGGCATTTGTCTCTCTTAATCTTTGTAGTAACAGACCTGATTGCCCCTGGGAACGTATCAGGGACAAACAACTCTGCTGTCCATAGCACTTTCAAGCACATTCCCATGGGTCTCTGTATTCTCACAAGACTGATGTGAACACGCGATGCCAGATATGAGCTACAATAAGTCCATATAATTGAAAAAAGCCCAAGACATGGCTACACACGCTACACATGGCATTTCTCACACTTTGAAATTAATTTACCTTGCAGAAATTCCTACAGCCTGTTTTACAAATGACTCAAAGCTTTTGAGTTCCATGAATGCGTAGCGGAGGGAATCGCAGGGCATGCGCAGACACATTATGGAAATTCAGAAAACAGCTGGTCACGTGATGCCATAAAAATGATGAAAAATATAACAGATGTAATAAAAATATTGAAAAATACAAAAGACACTGATGAGATATGGTCACTCCCTCTTCAGCCAGGTCCCTATAGTGCCAGGTCAGAACTAATTGTGGTATATTGGGGTGTAATTAATGTGGTAAGCCAACGTTCTCACCTGTACTTTACATTTCATATTATTTTTTGGCTAGGATGTGACGCAAGGCTGTGTGTTTGTAATTTTATACAGACCGGCAGGAATGACCTTCCTTCTGCATTTTTCTCTATGAAAACTCTGTTTACCTCGTTCATGGCAAGAAAAAAAAACGTTTAAATCATCCAGTGTCTGAGGGGTCATTGAGCTACGGGAATGCCAAAGAATGACCTGAGCATGTGTGTCTAAATCATCTCAGCGGAAATGCATTCCTCCCCCTGTACAGTTCAGACTCTCAAGAGGCAGCTGCACACGGAGCAACAAAACACTCATTACAGATATTCTTATGCAGCTCTGTGCTGTTAATGAAAGTCATACTGTACTTTTACCCTAAAGGATGTGAAGTGAACAGGCCCAGTGAATGCTGAAATGTGGTAAAATATAAATATGTGTGTTTGGAGAGCTTTTGTGCGTTATGTCCACTATTTTACGGCATGTTAGCGTAAAATATTTTAGTTTTTACTCCACTACATTCTGTAAAATCGGTCGTTTCATTTTACTTACGAGTGGATAAAAGGCTTTAACCTGATATCTATGTGAAAAGCCAGATAAACTTCCTCCAAAGGAATGTGGCTGCTACCCATCAGAGGCGGGGTCACCAAGGTTACATGCCACTGTAATGATAAATATTTAACTTTTAATTTACCATGCATCAGGTACAGAGTCCCAGGCACAGAATGAAAACTGCAGACGATGGGATGGGTGTCAACGAACATTAATTTGGCCTTATGTATTACAGTTCACCTGCCGTTTTTGTCTGAAATTGTTTCATGTCTGAAATTGTTTCATGCCATATGAGACCTTACCTGGGCTCATTCTGTGCCAGTAAGGGATTTTAATAGTTGCAGCAGATGAGCTTTTGTGGGTTCTTATGCTTAAATGTGGTATTTTAATATATTGTACAGTTTATTTGTGCATAAAAGCTGACTTTATTAAACCCAACTCTATACATGACTCCACATGTGAAGCAAAAAAGCTGTATGAAGTGCTTTACATCTCCGGACCACACTAAAAAACGAATAATTTACCACCATGACTCTAACAGTACACTGCACTATGCAGTAACATTATGTGTAATCATATTATCTTCCATTGTGTTCTCCGATGAAGGAGCTATTGTGCTGTAACCCAGTTTTCTTACAGTTGATTCATGGTCTGACGGGGCCAGATCAGGTACACGGTTCTGTCTGACAGTCAGGTTACATGCAAGCCTGTCCACTGCTCTGCCAGTAATAATAGCCATAATTAGAATTCTTGTGGGGTGGGGCAAAGTGTGAGAAACCTGTTTATTCTTATGTGGAATAAGGAAACTGGATTTTAGATGACCAATGGAAATGTTTCACTCTGCCCCAGTGAGAAGTGCATGAATCGGCATTTTCTCCGCTGAGGTGGGTGAGCAGTCAGCGGAGCTTTCCAGGCTCACAGCCCAGGCACTCATTCAACTACTTCCGGGAAGTTCGAGACCAATGAGGAAGCCTCCCAAGAAATCCAGTCACGGAAAGTTTTAAATATTTTTTTCGCTGTTTCAAAAAAGCGAAACACTTTTTATTTCCTTTACATTTTCAATCTTCTGGTGTAATTATGGGTGGTAGTAGTCTGGTGGGTAACATATTCGCCTATGAACCAGAAGACCCAGGTTCAACATTTACAGTATTTATCAGGTTCAAATCCCACTTACTACCATTGTATCCCTGAGCAAGACACTTAACCCTGAGAGTCTCCAGGGGGACTGTCCCTGTAGCTACTGATTGTAAGTCGCTCTGGATAAAGGCTGTAAATTTATTTGTTTTCAATAGTACCTCATTTTACCTGTTTGTAATCCAGTAACTGGTAAGATTTTTTCTTGCGATAGCACCAGTCAAGCACAATCAAATAAGGAAATATGTGCACCAAGGGCTCTTCTTTGGTTCTTTTCCAGAAGAAGCAGTCACAGGCCATTGTGGCTAGGGCTGGACGATTTATCGATTTTTTGCCAAAACGGCGATTTGAAAATCATAACCCCAGACTCTGCTCAATCGATTAGTGCCAGGCTTGCTGGGTTGGCTGGAGACAGTCGGTGAGAAAGAGACTGGTGCATTGGTGACCATCTGGGGCCTCAGGGATGCAGGCAGAAGAGCAACATCTGCAGCGACTCCACGGTGGGAGAACGGAACCGGCCGCGGCTCGCCGGGGTGTTAAAGCACCGAACGGCATGTGCGTGCAACCGAATGGACAGAGTGTGGGCGGACGGCATTGCTCTGGTGTTCTTAATGCACATATAATGCACACATGCTCAGGATAGTGAATACTGAACCGACCAAACCGACCAAAAAAAAATCATAATCGCAAAATCGCAATAAAAACATTTCTTAAAATTGTTCAGCCCTAATTTTGGCCACTGTTGGCTGCAGATTGGCCACTTCAGCGTATTATACTTGGCAGCTGGGAATGACTCGGATGAGACATGCCGTTCTTATGACAAATACCCATACAGCAGCAGTAACATGTGTCTCCCTCCACTCTAAGTCCACCACACAAAGCTGCACAGTGTGCTTAATGAATAGCACACTTGGGGCACTGGGGCTTTTGCCGGAACACTGTTAAAGAAAAAAATTGGGCGGGGGGTGGAGAATGGCCCCTTGTGACCTTTGTAGGCCATCTGAGATAATAAATCCTTGACCCAGAGTTCCGGAGTGCTTTGGGCAAGGTCGTGGTGGCAAATTTCCCACTTCCAGAATATCAGATGTTACCGGTAATTCCTTTTAGCCTATGTGTAATGGCGAAAGAATGTCTTTCGAACCTCATCTAGGCCCTGTGGAATCTGCTGAAAATGTGCGACAGCTGTGAAAGTTGGCCGGCCCCGGCTTGAAAAATGTATAAGATTCTGGCCCAAGTTCAGAGTCGCCGGACTAGAATCACTGGGCTTGTTGTAGTCGATGGCCACAGTGTCTCGTCCTCGGCCTCTTTCATGTCCAACTCAAAGCTGTCGAGTGTTCCCCGTTTTTCGAGTACGGCCAACAACATACAACAGCATGACGTCTTGGCATATGTAGGAATGCCGATGGGGTGAAATTGCTCTGGAGATTTATGAGACTCATCAGCAGTTCCATCTTTTTTTTTTTTTTTTTCAATAATGGATCCATTCAGTTCAAATGTCTAACACATAACACCCCTCCACCAGGATATGAAGCAGTAGCCAGATTCAAGACTAAACATTATATCTTTTTTTAAGCATGAGTCAAACAAAGTCTGATTCATTATTAATATTACTATGACGTTTCCCAGGACTGGCTGAACGGCAATGGAATCACGTTTTACTGTCAGGTTTCTGCTCACTTATAAAGTCCTGGGATTCTCTTGATGACACAGCAGATGAAACAAATCTAAAGTTTCTGGGGACCCAGAATGGATTTTTAAAAATCCTCTGACATGAAAATTTCACTTTGTGAGATTATTTACCATTAGTTCCCCCAGCCTGTCATTCTTCTTCGCCGTTCGGAGAGCGGCAGCTCAGACGGTCAGATCTGGAATTTGTCCCCTTATGTTGTCACAATAGGAATATTTTTATTCTGGAAAAACGGCGACACAGCTTCCTGTCTGCACTAACGTCTATAGACCGCTCTCCTCCTCATTAGGATTTAAAGCTACAGACACAGACACACCAAGGCTGAATTTCGAAAGGAGGCATAAGATACAGAATTAGGGGACCATTAAGACCAATATAAAAGCAAAAGAAAGTAATGTCAGGGGACCTTTAAAATGGGTTCCAGGTTTTTTTGTGAAAGCGCTGCCGTAGTGATCCCAATACCCCAATGATCTATAACCCCAAATGTGTAATACATACAATAATGGCGGATAACATGTTCATGGAGCAGTTGGAGAGCCTCATAAAGCAACTACAAGAAATCCTCTCTAATGTGCACATTTCTAATGAAAAGACAAGGCTGGAATACAAGGAAGCGTTTAACCGAGACCGAGGAGTTACGGCGCCACTTACATTTACATTTACATTTACAGCTTTAAACCATACGTCCTTATCTGGAGCAACTTACAATCAGTAGTTACAGGGACAGTCCCCCCCTGGAGCAACTTAGGGTTAAGTCTCTTGCTCAGGGACACAATGGTTGTAAGCGGGATTTGAATCTGAACTGATCCCAAATAAGTAATGTACCAAGCAATGTTGTTTTTAATCATGACTTCACTGGGGGCTTCTGGGAGGGATGGACATTTCTCTTCTCACCATAGTTGGTCCACTTCACCTTGTGAGACACAAATGAAATGGCTCTCCAGTTGCTCCAAGTTCTCAAGCGCCTTTCGAACAGCTGCCGCCATCTGCACACAGCCGCCAGAAATGTGCTGCTCGTCCAGATCCTCACAGATTCCATCCTGATTGGACACACCTTTTGTTATACAGGCCTTATCATTTAAGGTGAAGTTGTATTCGTTGGTCCACAACACTGGTGTATAACAGGGCTTAATCAGGGCCTAAATGTATGTCATGTATTGGTGTGTGTTAATGTTTGATGCATTAAAATATATATATATATATGTGTGTGTGTGTGTGTGTGTGTGTGTGTGTGTGTGTGTGTGTGTGTGTGTGTGTGTGTGTGTATATGTGTGTACACACACCAATACATATCATACATTTAGGCCCTGATTAGGATGTGATACGTTTATGCATACGACATATCGACATCACAAAACCCTTATTACACCTCGCACTGCACCTCGTATACTCCGAGCCTCCAGTACTGCTCGCCTGGTCCCTCCATCTCTGAAGGTAAAAGGAAAACATTCATCTAGACTCTTCTCCGTCTTGGCCCCTCGGTGGTGGAATGAACTTCCCCTCGAGGTCAGAACAGCTCAGTCACTGAGCACCTTCAAACGACAGCTCAAGACCTTCCTCTTTAAAGAATATTTAGATTAAATTGTAATTTTCTTGTTGTCGAACTTTGTGTACAGAATCTACAACAGAGTGAATAAAATAGATGCATTCATAGTTGGTGTCCTAGTGAATCGGAATTGATCTCTTCATCGATGGTAACTTGAAAGCACGTTGTAAGTCTCTCTGGATAAATGTAAATGATGTAATGTGGATAGAACCGCAGAGCCATTGTCACACCGGAGGTTAGATCCAGTCTGAAATTTTGATAGGATGAGAGTAATTCTATAAGTCGTCACAGGACCAGAATGGCATGGCTTAGGAACAGCTTTATCATGGAATAACTGTAATAAATACAGTTCTCTTGGGCTGGTACCATATCACATATATTTTTAATTATTTATCCTAAAGTTGTTATTTTCTAATAATGAAACAGTAACTTTAATTGCTCTCAGAATGGGAATAAATGGAACAAATATTCATATTAGGCTTTATCTCTGTCTCTGGCCTCTCATGCCCAATTGCCTACCCCCACCCTGCTTGGATAGCTGGCCTAGGAGCAGGAAGAAAATGACTGCAGATTGTATTTCTGCAGGACCAAAAGGCGCAGTCTAAACAGTGGTGTCTTTGTTGCTCCTTAAGAATGGCTTTTACTTTGAGATTTCGCTGGTAATTCCAGAGATCTGCCCCACGGGTTTCTCCTCCGAGTCGTGACTGGTGATCAGAGGGATGTCTCAGCCTCACCATCCCTGAAGCATCGGCAGGTGAGCAAACACCGCCGACGAGGTTTTATATTTCAACTTTGACAGCAGAGCAACGGGATTAGTGTTTTTTTAATGGGTATTTTAATCACAGTCTGACAATGTCCTACATTAATGATTCATTCAGTCCTTGGATGGAGTCCTTGCACCAGTGTGTCTCACTGTCATGTTCGTCTGCACCGTCCACTGTTTGCCCCGCACCATTCTGCACGTTTTTTTTTTTACCATGAAATGCTAATCATTCCCGCTTTACGCTAAAATGCTGATTTATCACCTGTGTCAGGCTGATGCAAGAGGGTTCTGTGACGAAGAGAGTGGCGAGGGCCTCAGCAGCACGTAAAAACAGTGCAGCCCGAGAGGTGACGGCTTCTGCCGGGGAACATGTCAGAGCGTGACTGTGAAAGAGTAGATTGGGGTAAGGGGGGGTTGTTTGGGGTGTTGGAAGGGGGGGGGGTCACAAAACCACAATTCCCACCCTTACATTTGCCTCGGTGTGCTCCTTTCAGGATGCATTCCTAGCGCACCACACCCAAGATCATTGTAATGAAAATTCCATTACTCATGCCAAAGGGATCCAGTTGCCGCTAATCCTTTTTCAGAGCATCACCCGATCCTGTGGGCCTGCTGGGGTTGGGGCTGTGTTCCTGCCAACACTGGCCTGGGGTTTTCACCATGGGGTGGGGAGGTGCTGGAGAGACGACATGATGCAAAGACATCATTCCTGCCCCTCTCTCAACGCTCCTTTGCACGGACATGCATGGGATCTGTGAGCCTCCAGAGCTTCCCGTGTTCCCTACATTACTTAGCATGTGGCTTTTTTATGATCCGTTTTAGCCACCCAGTGCTGCTTCCTTACACCTGTGTGCAGGGGTTGGTTGTAGCCGACCCACATTTTGGCCTCATATGCAGTCACATGGAAAAAAAAAGACCTGTCCGTGAATTAGTCAGTTTAGCTGACCCACACCATTACACCAATGAAACCATGTTTGAATGATGCCTTTCCTTGTAACGATAACTCGATTGCTGTGGCTCGTCACTGCCCCTTTGGCACACACTCTTATCTCTGTTTAAATATCCTGTTACTGCCCCCTCCCTTCGAGCAGCACACAGGGACATGTCATTAGCCGCTGTATCTCGGCCTGTCTTCCTTCCTGTGTACACGCCGATGGATTGATCTCTCCCCCCCCCTGGCCAGTCTCTGGTCTCAGGCGTGCTCTTGGCACAGAAGTGGCTGGTGCCCGTGTCAAAGCCCTTTTATTTGTCTCCATCTTGGGCTGTGGCCTACTTAGCAGGGGTTTAATGTCCTGACAAATCAATTTCAGGTCAAAAACGTTCACCGATATTACTTCCTAGGATGAAAAATCATGCTGAGGATGAAGACTATCTAATGCTTTTTTTCAACATCTTCAAATCAATTATCTAAAACTAAATATGATAGTTTAGTACGATACTATGTTGCTATCCACTCTTATTAATTGCTAATAATTGTCCTTCATCCATATGTAAGTGCAAGAAATGTTCCACCAAAAGTGAAACCTTGTTGCAAAGATAAATGCATTGAATGCTTTTTGAAAAGATTCAAGCCTGGTCAGGTCCTCACACCTTTAACGTCCACCGCTGCACAGATGCCCCCATGTTGAACCCTGGCAGGGAGTAAACATGGAGGAACGGCCATGCAGGCTTTGCCTTCTCTTTCAGTGGCCCTAATGATGTTGTGCTCTCCACAGCTGCTCTGCTGCGGCAGGTGTGCGGGAGCCCAGCAGAGCCTGCTGGGAGTGACCACAGGAATGTCCAAAACATGACGGAAAACGAGCCGTCAGGTGCTCCGGGAGCAATGAAATTAATATTTCTTCTGCAAGATAAGCTGCCCCGAAGCCGCAGTCCCAGAAGCCACTTGGAGTGTGTTCGCAAACTTGCAGCACCTGGTGACTGGCTTCTGTGCAACACTGATTTGAGTCTATGCCAGGTCAGGTCTAAGCTCTTTTTTTACAATGCCGTATATACACTGAATTAACATATTGCACATTTCAATCTTTAATTGCATGCAAAATATTGTTACCTTTGCAAAGTGTAAATTGCTGAGTTGCAATTGTAACAACAAGCATGTGAACATTAAGGCCATAAACTGGACTTTTTATCAGCAGATTGTCGTGCGATGAGTTACGTTTTGCAAAAAAAACCTTTGATTACTAGATTCAAAGACTGCTGACAAATTGAAATGAATGCAGTCGATTAAGATTTAACGCCGATTGATGCCGAATTTCCCTAATTAAAAGCATTTTGCAGTGCCAGTCTGGCTAATTGGATACATGCTCTGTTGCAAGTTCATTCCAACCAGGCCTGCTTTTATAGGCACTGCGGCCCACATCTTGGCAAGCGACTACACACAGCACATCTTTGATTCATAAAGAGATAAAAAGAAGAAGGGGGAAGAAATGGTAAAAGTTGTTGAGCACTCGTGAAGCAAGCCTCAGAGCAAAGCCTCTGTTCTCCCTTTACCACTGGCTAATATTAAAGCGGCTCCGTATATGGTAAATATTAGCTCTACTTTCTGATGTTGACAGTGTGTGATTTTCCACACACACAGAACAAAGGTCTGTGATGCTGCACGCCCACCTTGCCCCACGGCGGGGAAGGGGGCAGACGATTGCTACCCTTCCGAATGCAGACTGGTTTAATCACATTACGGAGAACCTCGCACAAACCTAAAGCTTTGTCTGTGTTCTTTTTTTGTTGTTGTTGCTGAATGTCTGACAGAGACATTTGCATTAAGTTGACATGAACCTTTGTCTGTAGTTTTAGAGCCTTTGTTCTAAATTGCAGTTAGATAGAGGAGGACAAAACAACTGCAAAACAACGTAACTTTACAAAAACCATGGTCGACACACACATCTGTCCCTTATGAACATCCAGACCTATACAAAAACGGTCCAAAACATACGTCCAGATGAAAACCAGTGGTGACCACTGTGCAGCCTGTCCAGAGGCTCCCAGAGGACTGGACTGTACTGACAAGAAATTGACATAAAATGTATTTTTAAAATAAAGGTATTATACCAACATGAACCATCAGAGATAAATGCCTTATTCTTCCACAATCCCTAATGTTGAACAAGCAAAGAAAAAGGCTTATAATACGTGAGCAAAAGCAATAAAGAAAAAACTTGTGTAAAAACCAGTTAGTAAAAACAAATACTAGCATGTAAGCATATATGTACATCCTGACTATAAAGTGACCATTAACACAATATCTCAGCTATAAATAGTTTTTAATGAAGATTTCATATAGAGTTGACTATAAATAAAACTGCCACATCCTTTTCCGACCAGTAGGCAGGTAGTAATGTATGCAGCAACACGCTTTTCAGCGTTACTGATTAACTCCGACCTGCCACAATGGCCCGAATAAACTGTAAAGTAGGTGTGAATTGTAGGTCATGCAGGTGTAAGCATGTGCAACCCTTGCTGGTTCAGCTTGGTTTGTTGTCTGTGGGGTCAAAGGTCATTACAGAGAAAGAATACGCAACTACATTTTCAACAACCCACCTTCTTCCCAAAGCAAAAATGCCTTTAAAAGGGGGTAAAAAAAAAAAATAAATGTTCCATGCATCTTAAAAAGATACAGAGAGAGAGAAACGCCAGCAGCATATGTAATATGCATTTTTTTCCACTTGCTTTTTGATTGTATGGCGCCCGCCTTCCCCCTGACTAAACCCCTCTTGCCTTTCCTCTTGGTCTGCCAGTGTGGTTTTCCCTTGGCTGGCTGATAATAACAGACACAAAACTCCTCTTATTCTATTCTCTCTGCCGAAATGAGTCACTTCCTTGCCAGACCCGGTAGCTGGAATGCAGCCATGAAATACCCTGCTATTTATTATCCATTTCCACTCAGGGGGACCCTGGGAAGTCTTTTAAAGGAGCCCCACACTTCCGGTTAAACTAGTATCCCAGGACTGCGGCGTCAGCCTTTTCCTGATCCTCTTAATTGCCTGAAAACGGTCATGTGCTGCTTCCTTGCAAGTTTTTAGACCGTTAGCGGAGTAGCATGTTAAACTATTGCACTTTTTATATGCATCTTCAAATGCAGCACACGAGATGACAGGAGCATTTTTTTCCCCCCGCTGTTTTCATTAAGGATGGTGTGTGTCCCAAATTCCGTTATTCCGAGATCTCAGCCTCCACTCATCGCCCGGGGCGGTTGTTGCCCTGCATGACTGAACCAGGATGACTTCAGGTTTCGCTCTGCCTGCAACACAGAGGACGTTTTCGAATCCAAAACATTCCTTCCGTTCAAGTTCAGACACGTCCCTATAATAGAAGGGTTCGCTTATTTATACATGCGACGGCCTGAAAATAGGACACTTTTTTTTTTTTTTTTTTTTGTAGGGAGGCTAGCACTTCAGCTACTGGGAGCACATACCTCGTTCCCAACAGAGGTTCCCAGTTGCTTCTGATAATTTTTAATAAATAAACTAGAATAGACTAAAAAAAGAGAAAGGTAATCTCGCAGGAAGATTTTTGATGCTCAAAGGTTGATCATTCATCTTAATTGCTCAGGACAATCTGCTTGCAATTTAAAACAGAAAGGGTTACCATTGAGTTAAAGATAAAAAAAAAATCATAATTAATATGTTTCAAAGATCACAATATGTGACCTTGTTGAGATCTCTGCTGAAGCACATTACCTGATCTGCGTGAGATTTATTGACATCCAGCCCAGGAGGGGAAAAAAGGCACAAGTTTTCTCTCCTTTTGCATTGTTGTGTAGGAGGAACTACTGAGAAATGAAAACTATATCATACTTGATTTTCATTTATTACTAATACTTCAAAGATGAACCTGCATATTAATTTTGCAGAATAAATGAAAACATCAAACAACTCAGATGGAACAATGTCTTCACTCTGGCCTGCTAACATCCAGGACGACCATTCTCACGCCAGCCACATGCAAAAGCAGCCACCATAAAAGCAGAGGATGGAATAAAAGACTTACTTTCTTAATTTCCTCACCTTCTGATAAGGTCAGCCGAGCCCTGAGATGGATATGAAAGACCAATTTATATATGTATATATAAATGTGTGTGTGTGTGTGTATATACTTATATATATTCGGGTTCATCGGGTCCATTGGATGTGCCGTGTTCTCTTTGAATGAGCCTGATAATGGGTGCTGATAGGATACACAGCAGGGCACCATGGCAACATGGAAAGACTCTGCTGGAAGAGGCAGAGGGTATTTTCCAGCCAGTAAAAAAAATCCGGTCATAAAGTTAGGTCCTCCATCCAGCTTGAAATGCCTTGAGACTTGTCAGCTGAGGCCACTGTCCTGGTTTGGCAATGCAAACTGAGGTTTCACCTGTCAGTAATGCTTTCTGTTTCCTTGTGTCTCTGTTTTTTTTTTATTATTATTCAATTGTGTGCAACATATAATATCTACCCTTCAACCAAAATGAACCAGCACTGCACCAACCTGGGGAAAGATAGAGGGGAAAAAAGTTTTTTTTTTTTTTTGCACGCTGCCCTAAATGGAAACGTCTGCAAGATTGTGTGTCCTGCATGGCCCTGGGAGACAGGAAAAAGAGCATAAACATTCATTAGGACTGTGTGATGTTGGGGAGAGCTTAACTGCTCAGTCTCTCTTAAAATAATTACACCTGAAAGGCACAAATCCATCATGGCTGCCCTGGTTGAAAATTACCCTCAGATGGGTACTTGGTAACTATTACAGAGTTTCTTCAGCAGACTCTCTGTGGCATTTCAGAATGTGGTGGCACCAAATGTTCCATGGATTTGTAACGCTAAGTCTGATGGAGCACCTTGGGGACATTTGTGGTTTTGGCTTGAGTGTGTGTGTCTTTTACTCTGAGTGTAAAAGAATGTTCTTCATTGTTTCAACAAAATTATGTTAATTTCTGAGATCTTCCACACCCTGTTCTTGACCAGTGCTTATGCTGTATTTAATATATTAAACTTAAAAGCAAGCATTTAGTAAAAAAAAAAACTCATGTTTAATTCAACATGGAAGCAAATTCCGGAGCTGAAATATAGCTTCCATTGTGGAACCACTTGGTATCGCAGTGTTGTTCATGTTATTGAAGGAAAACATACATTTTTCTAAACCAGATACGCTATTTTTGAAATCCAAGTGCACAAACATCACAATTTGAGAACCTCACTCGATTCCTTACACAACACATCCATATAGTTTACATTTAAATTTACAGCATTTAACAGACGCCCTTATCCAGAGCGACTTACAATCAGGGACAGTCCCCCTGAAGCAATTTAAGGTTAAGTGGGATTTGGTTAAGATTCTTTCTCAGGGACATAATGGTAGTAAGTGGCATTTGAACCTGGGTCTTCTGGTACATAGGCGAGTGTGTTACCCACTAGTCTACAACCACCCCATATAGTCCATGTAATGTGCTTGCCACTGGTTTTAATGTCGTGGCTGATCCTGTATCAGGTAGTAGCCTAGTGGGTAACACACTCGCCTATGAACCAGAAGACCCGGGTTCGAATCCCACTTACTACCATTGTGTCCCTGAGCAAGACACATAACCCTAAATTGCTCCAGGGAGACTGTCCCTGTAATACTGATTGTAAGTCGCTCTGGAGAAGGGCGCCTGATAAATGTTATAAATGTAAATGTAAATGTATATGATAACACCTGCGCTGATCAGCAAATTTCAGTCACAGTATTAATCATTTGAACTTTTTAGCAGGTACACAATGTACTTAGGAAGAACATGAAAATCATAGCGGCAGTGCAGAACTGTCTAGCTGGAGATAAATCTACCACCCGTAGACCTTGTTTTTGCTGCGTTAGTTGACGTGTGCCCAGTAATATCTAATTGCCAACTTCCCTCTAATAAACTGTTCCAGAATGTTGGCTGCGTCCTTCTCGCATTGTTATTATCCTCCAGTCTAGAAAGACGCCTGTGAAGCGTGCTCTCTTAACCCCTCTCCTTCTCTGTTTAAACAGAGGACCTCGCCACACACAAGTCTGGAAATGCAAAAGCACTTGACCTCCGAACAATTAGCAGATAAGATATAGCAATTTTGTAGTCGAGGCCTGAGAGCAATTACAGCCGGGTGGACACAGAACAGCTTCTTTCTTTGGTCCACGCACCTGAACATATACAAGAAAGTACGTAATGATAACAACTGTGCAATTATTTAAGAGGCATTTAAAAAATTACTGAAGTCTTCATAGAGCTGAAATTAAACTTCTCATTATATATTTAGATTTTTGTGTGCATTTCCTTTATTGGGTTAATGTTTTCAGTATCACTGGTGGATAAAAGCGTGTAAAAAGTCATGGACCTGATGGTAACATAGCAACTAACATAAAAATTATTCATACTAATCTTACCCTGTCCTGTATGGGCAGAGATTTGTGCCAGTAGAAACCAAAATTTAATTGAATGTATTTGAATCTGAATTGCAAAATCTGAAATTGAATTGTTCGAACTGAAATTGAATTGAACATTTTTTAAATCTTGTTGCTTGGTAAGCAGTACTCTTGTCCCGTTCTCATCTGGGGGCGAAAAACGTGGACAAATTTGTGTGCGATGGACAGTGGAAAAGAGGGAAAACACGGGCCAAACCAAAGTGCAATAAGTTTGTATTTATTTACAGTCAAAGAAGGGCTCTATACACTCAAACCAACAAGTGCTATATACACACCACCACAAATCCCTCAACCTATACACAAACTACATACAACACTGGCAAAGAGCCAATGCTAGACACCAAAACAAACAAACACGAAACAACATCTCAACACTTTCTCTCTACACCACATCCGTTCGAATGCCAAACGTCGGTGGGCATTGCAGCTTCAACTGGTTTGCATTCATAGAGTAAAAATGGCAGTACTCACCAATTGGCAGTGGGTGAGGTCCTAAGATTGTTATGTCCACCAACATGCCCTGTGTCCAAGGGGGATTATTTGTGTTTAGAGCGGAGGGGAAAAACCACACAAGATTTGCTGCAACAGGGTATTGATGTATGTATAGTAATTAGAACAAGTAATCAGAAACGAGAAATAATTATGAATGCCTTTTGGGTGGCAGAAATAAATACAGACCAACAATCCAGATGAATCGTTTGCTATAAGCAACATGCTGTATCTTGAATAGAACCAGGATACCACAACCCTTCGTTTTCACTGTCGTTTTTAACTTTAGTGGGCGCCTGTCATGGCTGCCCACTGCTCACTCAGGGTGATGGGTTAAATGCAGAGTACAAATTTCACTGTGTGCACCGTGTGCTGTGTTGGTGTGTATCACAAGTGACAATCACTTCACGTTATCACGTCAGCATTTCAAAAAGCTATGGCCAAGGTCAACAGGGCACGGCCTCATGTGGAAGAGCATAACTCTCGAGCCGCGGGGTCATGTGTGAAACAGCTTTGGAACATGAGTGTTAAACATAGGCTCAATGTTTATGCCAAAGATGGCAGAGAAACGTTAATATTTATATCAGATAAAAAATGCGACCATTCGTTTCCAACCACAAATGAAATTTTGCACCACGAACGGTTCCGCAACAGAGGAACTGCACATCTGCTGGCCCTGCATTTTCTGTGTTTGTAGAACTTTTGTTCAAGCTTGTGCGTTTGACATTCACACATGTTCTTTCTTTTGTTCTGACAAGATACTTGTCGCACATATAACATCATCATCACATGATCACATGATCATGTGGCATCGCTGACTCTTGTTGATTTCCCTGCTTGGCCCTTACCGCCTGCCCTTTTAAAAGCCATCTGCTGATCCCTGCTAATAGGACCGGGGCCGCTTCCTTAACCACCAGGCCACCACTGCCCTGAAAACGCTACCTCACATCATGATACACGACTGGACTGCAGTAACCTGCCATATTTCCTGGATAAATCTCATTGAACATCCCAGGGTAATCTAGTGCTGACCAGAGGAGGATATATAAAATTTGATTGATTGATCTGGCCAGACCTCAACCCAGCTCACCTATGCAGAAACATCTTCGCATTTCCACAAAACTCCAAAATAAAGAAATAAAAAGAACGGCGTCCCTCTGGGATCACAATCCATGAACGTCCCTGAAGTTCTGTAAGCTTGTGATGTGAAACAGCTTGTTAAGAAACTTTAGACAGTTTTTTTTTTCTTTCCTTTTGCATGCATGGTTTTGATAGAGGTGTGGGTCATGGGTCCTTTTCTCACCAACTTCCTGTGGGGATGAAGAGCCTGGGATACTTCAGTGCCCAGCGTGTTTTTTTTCTCCCTCCTCTTTCATTCTTCTTCATCAGTCTACCTCATCTCAGCGTCGTGCCGTTTACAAGACCCTCCCAGGATGCAGGGGGTTGCAGGCTGGAACTTATTGAGAGCGAGTGGACTGGAACCCCTTTATATTGTCTGTCCCTTCATTCTGTCCAACAAAGGACTCTGAATGTCACAACCAGCAAGTCCATAAGTGAGGTTGCCTTCCAAAAAAAAAAAAAAAAAAAACTGACCACTTTTTAAGAACCTGGGAACTGACATTGGGATCTTTAATGTTATTATTATTATCATCATCAGCTTTTTATTGTTTATAATCCTCCTTTAAAGATGCTCTTAAATAGATATGAAACACTTTGCTTGGTATTAATTTGTCTTCTTGGGTTTGATTATTAATCTGCCTGTTTGAGATTAATTATTTTTATGGTCGTTTTCCTCTTTTACTGCTGTACAAAGAGGCTGCTTTGTAAATTATATCAGTCAATGGTGTTAATAATCCCCCAATTTAGAATCAAAAAGAAAGAGATTTAAAAAATAATAATAATGAAGTGAAGGTGAAGTGTTTCGATACACAGCAAGCACATTACACGGTGCACACAATGAAATGGGTTCTTTGCATTTAAAGAAAGTGAAGTGATTGCAGTACAGCACACGGTGACGTAACGAAATGTGTCCTCTGCATTTAACCCATTACCCTTAGTGAGCAGTGGTCAGCCATGACAGGCGCCTGGGGAGCAGTGTGTAGGGACGATGCTTTGCTCAGTGGCACCTCGGTGCTTCGGGATTTGAACCGACAACCTTCTGATTACAGGGGCCGGTTCTGATTAACCGCACTGCCACCACTGCATTTAATCCATTACAATGTGAGCAGTGGCCAGCCATGACAGGCGCCCGGGGAGCAGTGTGTGGGGACGGTACCTCGCTCAGTGGCAACTTGGTGGTTCAGCAAACATACAATTACAGTCCGATAGGCCACCACTGCCTGGTACCTGATGTGATCAGTGATAGCACTAATTACAACCCCCCCCACAAAAAAAAAAAGGAGATCATCATCCTGCTCCACAGCGGTAATAGCCGCAGTCTGCTCACCACTCCTGATAAATAGGTCACATATCTTTCCAATCAGGTGACGTTCGTCAGGAAAGTTTATCTCACTTCCTGTCCTGGGCTTTATGATATCACAGAAGATATCTGCTCATCCTGTTCCGACTGAGCCAGGTCACAGCGGTCATCGCCATTTAGCTGCAAATTGCTGGGGCTCCACAAAAGTGGCAATTGAAAATATGAAATCTCTTTCTAAATCTTTTCAATAGATCCGCACACAAATGTGCAAACAGCAGTTTGCTGCTGAACAAGTCCTAAGACAAAACATATAAGATCCATGATCATGATAAAATAGTAAAATAAGAAATAATTTTTTCTTGTTGAAGAAAGCATAAAACCATGTATTACGCTAATGCTATACCTGGTTTCACACCCCAGCCACTAGGTGGTGCAAGTAAAATTATGCACAATGAAACACTTGTCCACTGGGACAGTTAATGACCTCTCCAACAGCGGCACATCTCTGTCAGCTTGGAATTCAAATGCTGGAAGCAGCCAGTGCCGGGTGTTTTGGCCGCCATTGCATTTTGTGCTTAGTGGGATGCAGCAGGCACATGGTGTTTGTGTCTCCTTCTTGCAGCTCACTCTGACATGACATATGAGCTGCTGCAGCGAGAGAGAAAACAGAGAGCAGCTGAGCGCCAGGAATGAAATTTGTGTGTGTTTCAGAGAACGTAGACAAGGCGACAGAAGGAGGAGATTTCTGTAAGTGTGTGTGTGTGTGTGTGTGTGTGTGTGTGTGTGTGTGTGTGTGTATATATATATATATGAGCAGTAGTACTTCTGCACCCTGCATCCTTGATCGGATGTGCTGACTTATCTGAAATGCTCTGAGAAATAAGGGAAATCAGGAAATATTCCTTAGGCTCCCATGGCCTTTGAAATACACAAAGTACTTAAATCAAGTGACTGGAAAATGCCCTTTGAGCTCGCATGCTGGCTATGGTCCCACTCAAACAGAAATGTAAAAGTTCCTCTCTGCCGAGGGGCCCCCATTTTTTTTTTTTGGTGGGGGGGGGTCCCCTATAAAAGACTTATAGCCCGTTACAGCAGCTTGGAATGAAGCCCACAGACAGTCAAACAAGCCTGGGCCAGTATTATTTCCTACTGGCCTCTTTGTTTGGTAAAGGGTTTTCTGGCAGGGTTCCTGTTGCAGGCTCAGCGCCCCATTGAGAAAACACGCAGGCTTCATTGTCAGGCATATTACTCATCTTTTTGCTCCGCTGCTGTACTGCTGCTCATTTGCACTTTTTTGGTGTGCTTAAATACAGGTACGATGCAAACTACAATCAACTATCACAAATTGCAAAGACTTTTGAAACACAATGCAACATCATTAAGTAAAAACAGTACAAATGTTCTACGCAATAAAATAACAGATTTGCAGCATTGTGTATTGTATAGATGTTATGTATTGGACTGTTGTTCTCTGCGGTACAGGTCAAAAGTTTGGACACACCTTCTGTGTGTGTTTTCTTTATTTTCATGACCATTTACATCGGAGACCTGGCCTCCACAGTCACCGGACCTGAACCCAATCGAGTTTTGGGGTGAGCTGGACAGCAGAGTGAAGGCAAAGGTGCTAAACACCTCTGGGAACTCCTTCAAGACTGTTGGAAAACCATTTCAGGTGACGACCTCTTGAAGCTCATCGAGAGAATGCCAAGCGTGAGCAAAGCCGTAATCAGAGCAAAGAAACTATATAAAACATGTTTTCACTTAGTTCACCTTTTTTTGTTAAGTACATAACTCCACATGTGTTCATTCATAGTTTTGATGCCTTCAGTGAGAATCTACCAACGTAAATGGTCATTGAATGAGAAGGTGTGTCCAAACTTCTGGCCTGTACTGTATGTTAGAGATACTTGGTTACACTCTGCGGACAAGTTGAACATAATCGCCCATTTGAACATACATGGCTGTAAATAAACCAACACCCTGTTACGGGTCACAACACGTATATCAGTGTCTTGACATCTAACACCGCGGAAAATATTCCCACCCTGCTTTGCAGCGCTGTATCCCAGGCGGCGAGTCTCCGCTGTCATTTACAGCCCCAGGAGAGTGCCGCATGTGACGGTACGGAGGCCGCTGGCTCGTCCAGTGCACAGCCTCTGTCTTATATAAACACCCGACAGTAGAGCGGATGCCGACCCCGCCTCTTGGTTGACTGACCACTAAAGATGATAATTTGATAGCAATGAGGCGGCACGGGGCGATCCAGAAACGGCTGCTCTTTGGCTAATTCATTGTAGCTTAATCAGCAGCTATTATCTGGTAGTTTGCAACCAGAGATCCGGTAGCGGAATTAAAATGAACCGTAGGCTACAAAAACAGACCCGCGGAACCTGAGGGGCCTGCCAGCGTCCACGTTGGAGTCCTGTGGACAGAGCCCCGGCAGAACTGATCCAAGTTAACTGTAATTCATTTAGCGTGTTTGATTTATTGTTAGCCGTGGTTGCATGTATGCTATCATCGTCATATGGCTCCACATCTGCCACGTAAGACTTCTGCTCGCTATACCTCTAACTTTTCTCTGGCCACGGGGTATTTCTTCAACCCCGGCTTTTTTCCTTCTGAGTTAGAAGTCAAGGTTGCCCAATAACAGTTTAAGTCACGACTTAACCACATTAACCCGGCTAACCAAGGGAACCTGCTTTATGGAACGGCCCTTGTATGGTAATGTGAGACAAACTTCTGACACCACAACATCATGGGCTAAAGGTGGGAAATGCTGGATGGCAGCACATTCATAAAGTGTTACCAAAGGAACTACAAAGACCATTTCCATGATCTGCAAAAAAAAATCATTTACACATCATGAAAACTACAGAAAAAGTGTGGGTGTGAGATTTAATATACAATAATATATTAATGATTAACAGATTGTACTAAGTAAATGAGTCATTTAATTGTTATGTAGTTGGGTGGTAGTAGCCTAGTGGGTAACACACTCGCCTATGAACCAGAAGACCCAGGTTCAAATCCCGCTTACTACCTGAGCAAGACACTTAACCCTAAATTGCTCTGGGGAGACTGTCCCTGTAACCACTGATTGTAAGTCGCTCTGGATAAGGGTGTCTGATAAATGCTGTAAAAAATGTAGTTATTTGGCTGGTATAACATGCATTGGCTGGTAAATATTTTCAGTTTATCAACCACTAGCCAATTGATCAAAAAGTCCATCTTGAACCCCAGTTACCATATCAAAATGCAAAGCCACACAGAGCCATAATGTTTCTCCTCAAGTCTGCATCCCCTCAGGAACTGCAATCATAGAGCAAAATGGCTTGAGTTAATTTGTTACTCAAGGAGGAAGTTGGTTGCATGTAATGACACCAATTGTCATGACTTAAGCGATTTAATAAGAACTCAAGTTGCACAGGCAAGGAAATGGCCACGTTTGAGGCTCCTCCACTTCCTAGCAACAAGAGCCCGGGTCTACAATTTGGGCGAAAATTACCTGTACCCTGTTGCCTAATGAAGGCAAAATTGTACAAATGAAGGCACAGGGAGGTTACACGCCAAGTAGAAACATGTGTGCTAAATGACTCTCTTGTTAATTCCTGGCCCGTCAAAGCGGGGCAGATTGGAGCGCACCGGAATTAGCGTGGCAGTGCAATCAGGAAAGGACTTGGGAAAACAAATACAGTCTGTCCGTTTGGCCAAGTCAGCCGGGCAGTGTGTTGCCCCACTCTTCATCCACGCAAGACGAACCGGATCCTGGTGCAATTCCCCAAACCAATTAATAGCCATGAATAACTCTTCAAATGACATTCTGTGATGTTACGTATGAAATGGATATCATGTGTTCTGCACATGAATTACAAGATACATGAAATATACATACATACATTTTCTTTTGCCCGCCCCGGTGAAATGTAGGTCAGGGAGGCATTAGATGCACGGAGATCGAAAAACGGCCATTTTGGCTGCTAAGGCCACTTTAACTAAACAATGGCACTTAGGAGCGTTTCTTCCTCCTTCCTTCCTGTCGAGTGTTCTGCCTGACTTAACAAACTGAATGTGTCTCCACTGCCCCCATCACACTCCTCCTCCTTCTCGTCTCTGCCCT
This sequence comes from Denticeps clupeoides, assembly GCF_900700375.1. NCBI lineage: Eukaryota > Metazoa > Chordata > Actinopteri > Clupeiformes > Denticipitidae > Denticeps > Denticeps clupeoides. Next base: position 89,291 of record NW_021630091.1, read on the forward strand.
CTTTCCCCTTTAGCGAGGCACCCCTCGACTGAATAAGCCATGTTGGGACGAGCGGAGAAAATACTCTATTAAAACAACATAGCCTACAGTTCGATCTGGATTGTGGCTGCAGTGACCACGTGTCCAATGTCAGAAAGCAAGTTTTGCTTAGGTACAAATGATGAACATGATAAGTCCACAGAGTAGTTGGTGAAATACTAATGGTAGGCAACTTTTAGCTCACAAGCTAAATGAAAACTGAACGCAGAGAGTGAGCCACAGATCAGACTATTGAAACGAGCTAAATAGAGCTGCCATAGTGAGTACATTTTGGAATGCATTAGGGAAATGTGTGTTTTATGACGTTTAGGACGTTTTTTTATAATGACTTGGAGACAATGTCTATACACACAATGGTATCATAGACCTCGATTGGGCTAAAATTGCTATATGTGATGGCACCACAAGGGTTGAATAAAAGCTACTCAGCACAATTCAAAATTCAAAATGTAGGCATGTTTAGCTTAGCTTAAGCTTACGTTGTGCATTTTTTTATTTTCACCTTACTTGCTAAGAGACAGATTCTGTGTGGGCTTTTCTGTCTTTTGCAGTGTTGAAATGGGGGGGGTGTTATTCAGCTTTTTAAAAGTGCACCTGTGTTAACGTGGCAGAGCAGAAAGGGCTTCATGTGGGCCCAGCTTGTTCCTACCCCCATGGGAAGAAAAAAGGTATTATAGCGTCCTTTGTTGTCTGCTGTACCCCCACATGGCATATATCTGAGGGCGTGCAGACACGTGGGCACCCCATTTCTCCCCCCCATGTGCTCTTTAAAAAAGCTCTGCATAACTTTTCTAATATTCCTGTAAAGGCAAATGAAGCATTTGATTGAAGCAAAACTTTGATTTGTTATGAGCCTTCGTACCCGTAGTGTCGTAAAGAGGAAGCATTTCCGAACAGCTGCTTCCACTTTTCCTCTCTTTTTTTTCACTCTTTTTTGTGTGTTTCCAAAGCGTCCGTGTTTGATTTGCCATGGTGTGATATTTGCAGGCTAAGGTGGCAGAGGTTTCTTTGAAAACCGTTCACATGCACTCAAAGCCTCAGCTGCTCTCCTTACATTTAACAATAAAACAACTTAAAAGAAACGAACAGTGTATCGCTGGCCACATGTTTGGGCTTAAGTTCTGTTCAAAATTTGCACCAAATTCTTGTTTTTGGTTGCTATTACTTCACTGTATGTGACAGCATCTTTCAACGTGCTTTAAATAAGCAACTAACAACATTTAATATGCAACCTCTAAGTTACATGAGAAATGTAAGAATCAATTTACAATATTCTGTATGCAAAGTAAGATCATATGTTACTTAATGTATATGTATTCATATTTCAAGAGATGGTTTATCGTTAATGTAACTGTGGCTTCATGAAAGAGTGGTTTGTGTTTGCATCTTAGTTTTTGGACGTAAGTTACTCAGCTGAAGAGGTTCCGTAATTAAACGCGTATTGCCACCGACAGATGAGCTCAAGTCTGGAAGTCTTTGAATTCAGCGTTAATACAGAGGCCCATCTTTAAGTGCTGAAGGAACAAAGGCATGGAGACATGAAAAGAACCTAATGTCGCCTATTAATTCCTTTACATGTTTTACACTTTTTTCCTCAATTTTACCCAAAGTCTGCACCCGAGACGTCTCAGCTGCCTTTGATCTCACAGATTCTCCAAAATCGGAGCTAATTCTTAGATCACTTGTAAATAACAACCAAAACCACATAATTAAAAAATAAGTCAATTTGCACACATACAAAGAAAATGTGAGGCTTTTAAATGGATGATTTGCTGAAACCCTGGTGCCATTGTCCCCACCGAGGCTTCTCCTTGTGAAGAACTAACGTCATGTTAATAAGATGCTTTGCAAGTGATTTCCTGTCCATTTTCACCTATTCAGCAGCCGGGCCCTCATTCAGGGGCCGTAACTCGACACTGTTCTTTTTGAAAAGAGTTTACTGCACTATAAGAGTAGGAAACAAACAACAGGACGTTCCTCCTAGATCCTTAAAAAAATCCTTAACTACTCCTCCACGGCCCATTTCAGGCACTAGACTGAAACAATAAAATGCAGGAAATATTAGGTGAATTGTTTTTTTTTTTTTTTCATTTTTTATTAAAGCTCCAGAGCAGCGCATAATTCCAGTTGCCCATATAAACGTCCGTGGATGTGGTTAGGCCTGGGTACAAGCGAATATTGAATGGAAATGTTTTCCTATTACTCAAGGAGCTTCCACGCAAGCATGATGAAACTTAAGCGAAGAGCTGGACTTACTCATCTGAAACACTTCTTGAGGGGAAGCCAAGATGTGGGTCATGCTCTGGCAAAATATTCCATAATCGTCAGCCCTGGGAGACGTATGGAAATGCTATTGATGGTCGGAGGGAGCTGTAGATTCTGTTTATTTTAAAAATAGTGAGAGACTGACCAGTCTGTCATCAGGCCACTTTATACCTATACTCCAGTCTAATTAAATTTACCGTCAAATTACAGTGGAATGAATCCAGTCGCCTTGAGTCAACGTCAGCTATATTGGCAATGAATTTGATAAGTTATGGACGATCCCTGGGGATGCGCACTGGAATGTTGAAATCCCTCACCTGCCGGAGTTTTCTGGGATCAAAGCTAAAATACGTCGGAAACGTGAGCTTTTCATGGTGGCCGGCATGGATCAAATAAGAGCAAAAGGGGGCTCACAAGGGGCCAAATATCTGAGCGACCATCACAGAAGAGCTCACCTGTTGACCACTCGCTGTTGACTCAAGAGTTCACTGATAGCGAAGATTAAAGAAGACCTTTGAGGCTTACTGAGGGTCATCGGGAAAGTGATGGTTGGGGGAGGGACGGGGGGATGTCATGGTGGTATGGGGAAGCTGTCAAGACAAAACGGCTCTACAGAGGTTAAAACATAGCAAGAGGCTCTTCCTTAACCCTCCAAACACCCCCCCCCTCCCTCCCCAAACAGGGTAAAAAAACAGCATGACCCCCACCCGATGCCCCCCGGCCGAGAGCCGGACGGACTAAAGCCCCCCATTGTTGTCCCTTACACAGGATCACCGAGCTCAGAAGAAAAAAAGAAGAGAGGGAGGGGGGTGTAGACTGCCAGCTCAAACAAAATGGTGTGATAGGACTTGGCCCTATCTAATCAAGGGCAGGAGGTCACTTCCGAACAACTGGGCAATAAAAGATTACTTCCAGCCGCATAACAGAGGAGGTCTTGGGGAGGAGGGGTGCTTGGAGGGACGTCCCTGTTGACTGTGAGGGGAGGAAGTGAATTGAAAAAAGCCAGCAGACGGGAACCATCTGGCTAAAAAAAAAAAAAAAAAAGGACGGAGTGGGAAAAGAGATGGTGTGTGTGTGTGGGGGGGGTGCACCCACCCCCCGGTTCACCTTCCCCCACCCCACCATCCACACACACCATATGAAAGGGACCACTGCCTCCCCTTTATTTATTCTTTCAGTGGAGTCATTATTTTATTTTAGTTTTTTTGCTTTTGCAGTGATTTTACTTTTATTCTTTTGCTTGGTTGTGATATCAGGGACACATCTCAACTGGGTGGCCTTTGAATCCAGCTGCCTGACAACTCCTGAGAAAGATCAAGGACGAGATCTTATCTCTCCACCATGTCAACCCGAAGTGAATTATGTGTAATTTCTGCATTTACTTACAAAGGATCGAAGACAGTTGTGCGACTAAACAAGTGGTGCAAGTGAATATGCTCTTATAACCACTGGTAGAACCTAAAAGGCCCATTTAATTCTTTAAACCATGAGCTAATTTAGTTCATATATCTAAGAGACCTGTCCACGTTAGTCAGAATCTTTACCAGGCTGGAATGGGAATAAAACTAATCTCGATTTTCTGCTAAATATTATAATCTAGGAAGAAGAAACTGGCATCAGTATGAAGTACATCTATGTAGTCATTAGTTTGTAATAAACATTCCAATCTTGGTAAAAAGACAGCTGACAGGCTCGCGTTATCTTGATTAAACTGCGTTCATCATGAGCCATTGATGAAACAAGACGTCCTGATCAAGGCAGAAATTCCGGTCTCAGTAAAAAGAAGACCCCCCCGGCCTTAATGACAAAGGGCCGAGATAACAGCGCTTGTGTATTGATCGCTTACCACCGCGAGCTATCCGCCAGCACCGCTTCTGTCCATAAAACGGCAGAACAAAAGATGGGAGGACAGGAAGGGGTCCGTGGAAGGCGGCGGCGTCGTCAAATGGCCGCAAGAGCGCGTTGACACAGGACACTAAAGGCCGGTGCGTGAATGGGCCGTTTCGCTTAGGCCTTCTGTGTGCTTAGTGCCAAATGTTCCACCTAAAGGCAGCTGACGTCCTGCCGCCTCAGGGCCTTTTGACGCTGCAGATACGCTGCCAAATAAAAACTCTCCAACGCTTCAGTATTGCTGTATGCATATGTGTGTATGTATCGTATATATTTTTGCCTGGGTTTCCTGTTGTAGGTCTCAGAACTGGCAATGGTGGAAAGACAGAAAGAGAGAAAGAAAACCACAAAGACTGGCGATGGTGATGAATTTCCTTCCCAGGTATTTTTAGTGTTGGGAGCGCCTCGCGGAGGTCAGCGGGGCCCGTGGCACAGAGGTTCCACGGTGACTCACAGCACACTCATGTGAGCGTAGCGCCCGGAGACCCACCCCGCCAGAGGCCTGGGAGTGGGCCACCAAACACAGGCTGTAAATAGAACTTTGTGGGTGTGTGGCAGTGCACATTTTCCCTGAAAAGAAGGAGCGAGGGGTGTTTTTTTGGCCACAGAATGACTTAATACTAAAAAGCTTGAGTTACACTTGCATGGTCATCGTCTTCATTCACTAAAAACCATGTGCATCTATGGAGTTGTGAGTGTTATAGTCTCCCAAACGCAACTTTAGTTCAGGCTCTGTCTACAAGAATGCTCTTTAAAAAAAAAAAAGTCTCCTATTGTTGTTGATTGTCGAGGATCCAGGAGCAAATAGGGCTCAGATTGCAGGGCTGAAAGGTAACAGGAAATGGACAAACCTCTAATCCGCCCTCAACCATTCAGAGCAACAAAAGGTACATTCCGGCTAGTAAAAAAAGAAAAAAAAAGAAAAATGCACTAAACTCTAAAACGGACCCATTTGAAAGAGGGCTGTTGCTCGGTGGCTGCAGCCCATGACCCATAAAAACACACTGCAACACATGCAGCATAAAAAGTGGTAGGACGTATTCGTATGGGCCAGGCACTTATTTCCTAACTACTTTCCCAGAGATACCGAAGGACCGCAGCTCCACGGCTACTTTAAATATTATGTGCAGCTCAGTCTTTATTTATAACACACGGGTGTCAAAATGGTTTTGGGGGAGACTTTTTTTTTCTTTCCTTCTTTAAATGGATTAGGCCATTTTCGACCTATAACCAAAGGATAAAATGTTGTTTTGAGATCACCGAGGTCATGGCACAACTGCGGCTTTGATCAGATCTGCTCAGTTGGACTAAATATACTGAAAAAAAATGGCAGAAAGTAGATACTATGCTTTACAAATGTTGGTCACAGGCTGGGGCAATGGTGGCCTGGGTTCGAACCCCGAGTCGCCAAGGTGCCTCGGAGCACTGCTGAGCACTCGGGGTGTTGGGGGGGGGGACCGATTACCCTGCCCAGAGCCATGAGCGCGTAATCCCCGGGTTCGGGAAACACCTTGCGGTCGCGTTACGCGCTCAGGAACGCGTTTCCTGCCGAGGATCTGTCTCTTCTGGCACGACCAGGCACCCGATAAGGGGGGGGAGCCCCCAAAATCTCACATCCGAGGTCACCCAGAGAGCCAGGGACGCGGTGGGCGTGTCCACACGCAGTTATTACCTTCGAACAGGTGACGCGGGGCTGTCCAAGCGCACAGGAGCTCTTCAAAAATCTACCCGGTCTCTATTTTTTTTTTTGTTCGTTCTTACGAATCTTCACACCCCGTAAAGACGGCCACGCTGCAGTAAACGGTGGGATCTCCACTCGCGTTACGCACCATTGGTGGAACTTCGGCGTTGGATGTAGGAATGTTGGAATTCTGAGCCCACGTGTGCGTAGACTGTGGTGGGGGGGGATTGAAGAGCACCAAGAGACACGAGACACTGTGTGATTTGTTTTCATTAATTAATATATTTTCTGCATTAAAGTTAACATAGGTTTTTTTCTTTTGTGCCACCCTTTAAAATTCAGTAAGTATTGATATTTTGTTATATTCAGACATGAGTAAATTTAAAGACTGTCCTTTGCAATAAATATCATAAAATAATAGAGCTTCACATAATAAATATTTTTACAGGGAAAAAAAAAAAGAATGTTTTTCTTTCTCTCTTTTTTTTTCTTAAAACGAGACATTTTCTTTTTCTTTCTTAAAAAATAGCCGGAATTTCTCTGTTGGAATCAGAACGAACAATATACAAAAAAAAAAAAAAAAAAAAAAAAAAAAAACACACACACACACACAGAGAGAAAGAGAACAACATTGAGAAGGTAGAAGGCGCAGAAGTCGTGGGTCGTGGGGTGGGCTCGCTCTCGTGATCCGTTAGCGGCTACACCTCGACCTCGTCGAGATGGTCCTTCACAGGTTTGGCTGGGCTGAATCTTTTGCACGGACCGTCAATGAGTAGCCAAGAGAGACGGAGGGGCGGTCAAGGCCGACAGACGCGAGTGGTTGTCCGTATTCCGCGCGGCGGCCCATCAGGAGGGTTTCCGGGGCGCCGGGGCCTCCAGCTTGCAGTAGACGGTGTTGGAGTTCTTGCAGCGGCAGCCCGGCCGCTTGGCGCGGTCGTAGCAGCCCTGGCTTGCCCGGACGCAGCCCTTCATGGGCGGGTAGCACAGCAGGCAGGGGAAGAGCGCGGCCATTAATCCCATGCACAGGAAGCGGGAGCAGCAGTGCGAGCGGGACAGGGAGCAGGGGTGGTCGGCGCAGGTGTCCCCCTCGTCGTCGTTGGAGCAGTGGTAGAAGAGTCCCTTGACCAGGCACATGCAGGTGCCGTTCTCCACGGCGCTCTCGGCGGAGCACAGGCACTGGCCGCCGCAGGCCAGGCAGGCGGGCAGCGTCCGGGGCGCCGTGCACTCCCGGCACTTGCACTTGCCGCACCGCTCGCAGATGAACTGGTGGCCGCCGAGGTCGGCCGAGGCCTTGCCCGCGGGCTTCAGGGGCCCGTCCGCCTTGGGCTGAGTCCGCACGGCCCCCGGCCGGGCGGGAGGGGAGCGCGGCAGCAGGCCCTGCTCGGAGGAGGCGCTGCCGCCGCTGCCGGAGCTGCCCGTGCTGGTGGAGCGGCTGAGGCCCGGGACCCGCGCGGCGTGATGGTGATGGTGATGGTGGCCCCTGGGCTCGTAGTTATTGTTCACGTTGACGAGGATGACCTCGTGGGTGCGCTCCTGCTTGTCGGGCCGCGGCGCGACGCGCGGCGCTGGCCTCCGGGCCGCCGACGGGCCCTCCGTGTACTCGTTGCTGGAGCGGATGGCCTTGATCTGGTCGAGCGAGAGGATGGCGGCGCGCTGGAGCTCCCGCTCGTAGTCCAGCTGCTCCAGCCGAGCCTCCGGGGAGGGCTGCTGGATCACAGCTAGCGAGCCACCAGTGCCATGTTGACTTTGGGGCTCCATCTGGGGCGATCACCACTTCCGACATTCACTGTGAACTTGGCGCGCACCAGAAACCCTGAGCAGAAGGGAGACAGCAGCGGTGATGAGGAGAAGAAGAAGAAGAAGAAAACAAAATCCACAGCTCTATAGTCTATTAGCGCCTCGTTAAAGATTCTTAAACGCATTATTACGCAAAAGGCGCGCTTTTTCTGTGCCCTGGTTGCATTTTAACCCTCTTCGAGGGAAGGTTGACGATTAACGTGACTTTGTTCTGGTTTTTTTTTCTTCTTCCCTTTCGTCTGCTGCCCCCCTCCTTCCTCTCCACAATACGCACACATCAAAAAAAAAAAAAAAAAAAAACAGCGGGCCGCAGAAACACTTCTGGTGGCGATTTGCATCTCTATGGGCTCCTTTACCATTTAAATACGGGCAGGCGAATAATCGGGGTAAAAAAATATATATATATATATTATTATACCCAGTATAATAATAATGACAATAGTAATAAAAAAACGCCCACGTGGTTGCGCGCACCTTTATAATTAACAAACGACGGTGGAACATTTCAGGTGGAGGAACACGACAACCGCTTTGTACGGTGTGCAGTATTATTATGGCGGTGATGATTAGATCGGTGTCGGGTGGAATTAGTGTCCCGAAGTCGAGGGGGGGGGTCAGCGACGTGTCCGGGTTGTCTCTGACCGCTGGAACTAATTAATCAACAGGACGCGGGATGATCCGGGAGGGGGAGGAGACAGAGGGGGAGGGGGGGTTATGAATGAAAACAAGCGGCCTGGTGGGGGGGAAGGGGGTGTTTGGAAGCCCACATCGCGACAATCTAAAACGGCCCCGTTTTCGAGGAACCCGGGGAAGTGTGTGGGGGGGGGTCCCTGCTGGGATCCTTCTTGTAACGCGCGACGTGCTTCACGTCTGGGGGGGGTATAACGCAGGGCCTGCAAAAAAAAACACCGCGAGTCGCTCAAAAAAAAAAAAGAAAAGAAAAAGACGAGAAATGAAACGCGACTAGGGAAATAAAATAGTGTCCAGGGCGCAGAGCTGGTCTCGGACAAAAAAAAATGTATAATAATAATAATCCAACAAACGCACGAAATTCCAGATACGCACCTATATGCAAACATCCATAACGTCGGATCCATCAGCCGCGATGTCAAATACCCATCCAAAAAAAAAAAAGAAGAATAAAGTAAAAAAAAAAAAAAAATGTCCGAACGCGTCCAGCACCAGCGGGGCCGCCGTAAATCCCAGCACGGCGGCGCTCTCTAGTCCCAGGGGGGTTAAAATCCACCGAGACCGACGTGGGTTGCCGCAGTCGGAGGAACTGGCGAGCCCGTGGAGCGCTGCGCGTCCGAGACGCCGCCGCCGACTCGGCGTCCCCGGTTCAAGCCGCCGAACGAGGAGGAGAAGGAGGAGGAGGAGGAGGAAGAGGGGTGTAAAAATAATAATAACCCCGACGCGTCTCCGGCTGGAACCCGGGCTGAGAAGTACATCCACGTTGGGCTGCGCGTCGCGTCGTGTCTCCCCGCGGCTCGACGCGGACCGAGCCTCGTACTAGATGAATGGGAGAGCGGGGCTGCGTGTTTGCTCGGGCGGCCAACTCCCATTGGCCATTCAGGGAACTGAAAAAGGATACAACGCATCCGCTCTTAATTCATTGGGCAGATGTTGGAAGGCCGGGCGCGTCGCTCTTAAGGTGGACCGGAGCCATTTCGCCCGACCTTAGGTTTTCTTGCTATTAAAACACTATTTATTGTAGTCGGACACTACAGGGAAATATTGCTTGCTCGTGTAAATTTGTATTTAATTTAGGTTTGAATTTAAGTTAGGTTTGTTGCATTATTATCTTATATAGGAAAATAAAAACAGCAGAAAGTTAAATATTAGTTACTCTACGTCAAAAAGCTGCCGACAATCTGTTAAATAACTTAAAATAAATAAAAAGGGTAGTTTTACTACTTAATTCCTGGAATTCCTTCGAAACGTTCATGTATGTTTCATTGTCAAACAGCGATGCTTATTTGCTCACAAACCGCAGAAACGGGAACGATAACAACTCGAGCTTTCGCGCTCGGAAGTCTGCGCGCATGCGCGGTGGCCGCGTTTTCGGGCCGTGCGGCCGATCCTCCGGCGCGACCTTAAGGACGCGGCGTCCCCGGGAGTGAAGGGGAGCGCGACCCCCCCCCCCGCCGCCGCCCCTCTCACACCCCCGTCCTGTTCTTGACTGACCGGTGTGATTGGTGTCGAAGACGCGCCACATCCGGATCCATGAGAAAGGGAAGTTCAACACAAAGTCTATTTATCCCCATTCAGATGGAAAAATCAATAGCGGGTGACCTTAACGCCGACTCGTTTCTTTCTTTCTTTTATTCCCGTCACGCCAGGCGGAAAGAAAAAAAAAAATACCCAAAAGACGCACACTGATGATCTTTCTCGGTGACAACGACTCGATGGAAATTTGGGAATCAAATAAAATAAATAAATAAAAACGGACTTTGTCTTTTGGCGAATTTCGTATAATTTTTTTTTTTTTTTTACAGAACGTTTCGTGTATTTCAGTCCTCCTGTATGAATGCATTTTTAATGTTTGTTTTTAAGAGAATGAATGTACATGCACACACACACATACACAAAGAGAGAGAGAGAGAGAACGTTTCCACAAGATTTATTGGGTACCAGCAGGTTCGTCAGCAGGGACCCAGCGCGGCCCGCTGCTGGTAGCTGATGTACGACTGAATCAGCGAGTCCGGAATCCGGGGCTTCACCGCCTCCAGGGCGCGTCCGAAGTGTCCGGCCGCGACGCGCTGGGCTTTGATGTCCTCCTGCAGGGCCAGGAGGGCGGCTTCCCTGCACACCGCGGTTATCTGGGACAGGAAACAGAGGCAGACAGGAGCCGTCAGGACACCGGGGCCCCGAAAAAAATGTATCCATTGCATCACGTTACACTCTAATACTACTGCTGGCATTATGTCAATTACACTAATTGCTGTGCAGTTCAAAGGCAAAATGCCTGCCCCTTCTTGCATCAAAGCGCCACATAATGTTCCGCAATTTAAGCCACTATTTTAAGCTCGGGGAGGAGGGGCTGTCGTGCGCTGACATTACAACGTGGGTGCAGTGGGAAAACAATTATTGCTCACTGTGCTCCATTCTCATGCACAACACGAGTTTATACGATCATAAAACCCCGCTGATCCGAGCTGCCCGGGGGAAGCGGTAAGCTTGTGCTCTGGTCCGGGTTTAAATCGCTCCCTCCGTCCGGCGGAGAGCTGCCTCCAGGCCCGTGGCTCCAGGCTGGCGACGGTCACCCCCCCACCTTCCAGGTGGACCCAGGACAGAGGCAGGCGTGGAATCGGGGTGGCATCAGGGTGACAGTTAAAAAAAAAAAGGTCTATTTTATTTACCCCAGGACTTTATTACACACAGGACACATATCCGGACCGGCAGGGGTTACTCCGGATCCGGAGTCCGGACTGGAGTTTCATGTTCGTCCTGTGTAATGTTCCCTGATCGTGTTCACCTGTTGTATATTTATATAATTGTATAAAACGATCCTGTTCGTGTCTGTTCGCCGTCGGGTCATTGTGCGTGTTTATGTTCCCTTGTCTCGTGTAGTTTGTATTAAACCCCTGTCCTGTGAAATCGTGCGAATGCGTCCCCCTTCACATTCATCCCTGCATCACCCTCGGTGAGCAGTAGGCGGCCATGAAAGGCGCCCGGGGAGCAGTGTGTGGGGACGCTACCTTGATCAAGGGGAGCTCAGTGGCACCTTGGCGGTTCAGGATTTGAACCTGCAACCTTCTGTCAACGAGTCTGCTTCCTTACCCGCCATTAAAAAAAAGTCTGTTTTATTTACCCCAGGACTTGCAGTGGGCAGTGGCGGCCTAGTGGTTAAGGAAGGTTGCCGGTTCTAATCCCAGTCCGCCAAGGTGCCACTGAGGTGGCACCGTCCCCACACGCTGCTCCCCGGGCGCCTGTCATGGCTGCCCACTGCTCACCAAGGGTGATGGTTAAAAGCAGGGGACGCATTTCGTTCCGTCACCATGTGCTGTGCTTGCTGTGTTTCACACTTCCCTTTCACTTTATTGCACGCAGGACGCATATCACGTATCTGTTCACTGCGTTTGCATACACACTTTTCCATAATATCTACAAAAAGATGAATTACGATGGAGTTTCATCGCTTGTAGTTGTAGTCTTAAATTTTATAATTGCCACCTGGGCATATAGTGTCATTGTTAGGAACATGTGGCCTCTGTATTATTTATTTGTTACTTGTGTCAGGCACATTTTTCTTTTCTTCCACTAAAAAGACATGGAACTCAGATCCAGTTTAAAAAAGAAAAAATGCTGGCCAGCGTCCCTCGTACCACGCAGCGCTCACATCTACACCCTGCAACTAGAGGCTTAATGTCATAGTGAGGGTTCGTGATGGTAATATTCACGTTTCCCATCGAAAGATGCCGCTTGGGTGGAGGCGTCTCGGTATCCACGCCACGGCCAACAAGGGCCCAGTTAGTTCACCCTCTCCGATGGCAAGGCTGGGAGGACATGGGGGTCGTCTCCAAACAGCAGGCAGTTTGCCACGAAGTGGGGAGGGGTTAAGACGACAGACAAAAGTTTATTTACATTTATGGCCCTTATCCAGAGGGACATACAATCAGTAGTGACAGGGACAGTCCCCCTGGAGCGTCTTGCTCAGGGACACAATGGTAGTAAGTGGGCCTTGACGCAAAGCAACCTCAACGTGCAACGTGTGCTGCGAGCGCACAGAGGTGCGTGAACACTCCGGCTGATTAAAACGGCGCATGAATTACGAATGCCTCAGTGTGACGGGGACACAGATAACCAACACAAACACGTGTAAACACGGCATCGTTCACACTCTCACACACGGCCAAACTCATGAACTTACACATTTACATTACATTACATTTACGGCATTTACCAGACGCCCTTATCCAGAGCGACTTACAATCAGTAGTTACAGGGACAGTCCCCCCTGGAGACACTCAGGGTTAAGTGTCCTGCTCAGGGACACAATGGTAGTGAGTTGGATTTGAATCTGAGTTGGATTTGAACCTTGTTCTATCAGACAAGAGGTACTGCCGCACAGGAAACGTATTTTATACGTCAAATTTACATTCTACTACGTCACATTACATCACACACCAGCAAACCTGCCTGGACCTGGAACTACAAAACCAGATCAGAACTTTGATACAACCAACATACAAGCCGGACGGTTGACGCGAAACAGAGCAACCGTACACCAAACGTGGGTCCTGAATCTACACACCCACTGACTGCCCACTGCTCACTAAGGGTAATGGTCAAAAGCAGAGGACACATTTGTTGCGTCACCATGTGCTGTGCCGCAGCGTGTCACAATGGCGATCACTTCGCTTTCACTTTGAAAAGAATAAGACAAAGTGCTCTGTGCTGGACGGCAGTTGAAAAGCGCTAGCGAACGAGAAATGTCCAAGGCGGACCGAAGCCTCGCGGTTGAATTATGTACGCGAGGGAGTGGGGGAGGGTGTTGTTAAATTGCAAAGTAGACTTTATATTTTATTCTCGTCGTAAATTATGTCAGCGATCGGCTAAAAAATATAGGGACAGAAAAGTGGCGCGTGGCCGCTCTTCCGATCATGGCGACGGACGCTTTATTAATGGGTAGGCTGGAAAGGAACGTCTGTGAAGTTTACGACCACACAGAGCTGAATGTGCATTTCATGGAAACTATTTCACAAATTACCCTCTAGCTTTCTCGGTGTTGGATTTGAGGGGACAGCGGGGTACAGGGGCCCGGTTTCCTTGGTGCTAAGTGTGAGTCTGTGGGCCAGGCTATATGTGGCACAGATGCTCGTTTATGAACACGGCACCTATACTTTCGGAACGGGCGCAATGATGCGTCGGGGCAAAGCCAGCAGCCAGTTATCCCTGCCGGAAAGTGGACTAATTAGAACATGGAGCTGGAGCAGCTATGTACAGGTTATGCGGTAGATTGTGAAACGAAACGTGTGACATTTAAACTAAAGTTGACATGTGACATAAACAAAGTTACTATTTATGCGTGACATAAGACACACTGGGACACACAAAGTGCAAACACAGGACACAGGCAGCGTATATAACATTTAAGGCAAACAAAACATATAGACAACAAGACCGACAGACGGAGCGTGGTAAACTAGAGAAGTGAGCACAAATTAAGTAATGGTGCAAGGCAGAAAAGAGTGCAAAGATACTGCTGTGAAAAATGGAACAGTGCATTAATAACGCAATGTAAACATAGAACATTAGATTACATTTGCACCTATCAGACGCCCATATCCAGAGCGACTTATAATCAGTAGTTACAGGGACAGTGACCCCTGGAGCACCTTAGGGTTAAGTGTCTTGCTCAGGGACACAATGGTAGTAAGTGGGATTTGAACCTGGGTCTCCTGGGTCTCCAGGTTCATAGGCGAGTGTGTTACCCACTAGGCTACTATCACCCCCAGTAGAAGAGGTAGTATGTGTGTGTTTGTTCCACAAAAAGAGTTTTGTCTTGGTCAGACGAGGTCTTCGCTCCTCATCATGCACCAGCGGAAGGTTGCTAACTAACCACCTCCGTGTGTGTGTGTGTGTGTTTCCCAGCAAAACATTGTCTAAATCCTATGGCCATGTCTTCACTGCCATTTAGACAACACAACATGGCCCTTGTCAAAGGTTCTGTCATTGTGATTCACTGCAGCACAGCGCACAAAATATGTGGCCTCTGCATTTAACCCATCACCCTTGGTGAGCAGTGGGCAGCCATGAAAGGCGGCCAGGCAGCAGTGTGTGGGGATGCTACCTTCATCAAGGGGACCTCAGTGGCACTTTGGCGATTCAGGATTTGAACCCGCAACCCTCTGGTTAGGAGTCTGCTCTGTCACTACTGCCCCTTTGTCTAAATCAGTGTTTGTCACTTCACCAGTATAACACGTGTCTAATAACTGTGTAGAGACCCCTCTGTGACAATCCGCAGACCCAACCTTACCCCTAAATGTAATCACAGCCTCCAAGAGGTATTTTATTTGCTCGATTGCAGCAGTGTTTGTGCATTGACTATATGGCAACAGGGACGTTAAAAGAAAGAAAGAAGAAACAGCTCAGCGCCTTCACGCCTGCAAATGCAATTGTACTCATCTCAATTTATTACAACAATTCAAAACAAGAGAGAAAGTGAAGTGATTGTCACATGTGATACACAGCAGCACAGCACACGGTGCACACAGTGAAATTTGTCCTCTGCATTTAACCCATCACCCTTGGTGAGCAGTGGGCGGCCATGACAGGCGCCCGGGGAGCAGTGTGTGGGGACGGTGCTTTTGCTCAGTGGCACCTCATTTTTATCACAGAAAATTCAAATAATTATGTAAAAATACCAAAACAAAACAAATTAAAACAAACAACAGAACCTCCCAATTTGTAAGAAGGAGCTTGCCGGCCCTGCACCTCCTCATCAATCCCCTCTGTATTCCACAGCACACAAACTCTGTCAGGCCACACCCCACAGCCCCGGCTCTGTCTTCAACACGCGTGCGCACACACACACACACACACACACACACACACACACTTCCTTTCACTCAGGGGGAGACTTAATCAGGCTGACATCTATCGCTTGTGATGATATTGGCCCCTTAAAGCAGCGCTTAAGCAAACAAAAAAATATTGACTCCCCCTCTAAAAAAAAGCCCCACTGCTTCCAATTTTCGGGGAGGAAATTAAATAATATATAAATCAAACGGTGCTGGACCCGATTCTGACCAGAAATAAAATGTTTCATCCCTCCCAAAGAAGAGGAAGTGTCTGCAGTGACAGGGACGTGCCAAGAGAAATAGACCCTGACCACAGCCCCATGTGAAACCCATTTAAAACTGCAGAAGGGTCCGGAGGTGCGGGGGCCGAGGTCGGGGGCCAGTTTGGCAGTCGTGAAGTGGGAGGTTGTTTCAGAATCAAGGGGAGGGGCTAAACAGCAACATACTGAAGGGGGAGTGACCAGAGTGTCACAAACCCCACCCACATTTTTTGGGGGGCACAGTAGGCTGTTACAAATATTACCCTCAACACACTTTCCAGCAAAAAGAACGAACGTGTGTGTGAAATGTCGCCTGTGTGTGTGTACGCCGTGTTAACGGAAAAACACGGCCTTGCCTTGCCCGGGCGTTAAGGGCATATTTGTCCTCACCCTTTAATCAGGCGAATGAAAGCAGCACATTCTCCCAGCGAGGGGAGGAGCAGAGGTGACATATTTACTAAACATGCCCGCACTGGATCAGCCCAGACACCGGCTCTACGGCAAAATCCCTCCATCTCTCTCTCTCTCTCTCTCTCTCTCTCTCTCTCTCTCTCACACAGCACCTGTGTACAGGAAGAGGGGGAGGGCCCACAACCACATTTCAAATTACATCCTGGTCTCTTCATTTATTACTCCGATTACTTCTTCAATATAAAACCAACGTGTGTTCAAGTCTACAATTCTGAGGTTTTGTCACAAAATGATGTAAATAAAACAATTTGAATCTTCAGGCAATACATTTACATTTGCAGCATTTATCAGATGTCCTTCTCCATAGCAACTTACAACCAGTAGTGATAGGGACAGTCCCCCTGGAGACACTCAGGGTTAAGGATCTTGCTCAGGGACACGATGGTAGTAAGTGGGGTTCAAACCTGGGTCTTCTGGTTCAAGTGTCTAACCCCATTAGGCTACTATCACCCACCCACCTACATGGGCTCAATCACAAAAAAAGTGTATTTATTATTTTTGGAAGAATGACACCCAGAACAGAGATGGTGATATCGGGAACCAGGGGTCCTATAGAAAATGTTCTTTTCTGCCTCTAATTCTCATTCAATTCTATTTGACTAACGGGATTTGTAAGAGAAGGAGAGTGGGGCCGTCCGATTTCAGCAAAGGTGAAAGAGCCGCCACCGCTGGGGGGGCAGTTACGCCGCAAGACAAAGAACCTGCCAATCCACACCTGTTTTCAAAGGTGTTAAAAAGAGAAATTGAACATCCTGTCAGGGGCTGTTCCTTCAACAAAGGCCGCTTCAGCAGCGTGTTAACAGCCCGCCCCGGGGCCACTGGCCCTTAAATACAGCCTTGGCTCAAGCAGAGGGGCCTGAGGCAGGGCCCGGTGAGAGGAAGACGTCGAGGCCAGCAAGACGACTCATTTACAGGTTCAAAAATGCCGGAGGGTCATTCCTCCAGCTTCCCTTCTTTTTCCTCTTTAAAAAAAACAACAAAACAAAACAAAAAATTATTATTCTTATTTTTTTTCCTGGAGCCAGTCCGTCTTTCTCTGGCCAAAAGCAACAGCACAATGAGCGCCTCTCATTTCACATTTCGCAGGAAAAATTCAATTTTCGTCACGTGTATACTTACGAGGTAGACCACAGCAAGGATCCTATATATAAATGCAAATGGCTGCAAATGTTTCCTTCCTGTCCATCGTTGATGCGCATTCTCCCCAAAAGGTGTGCTCATGGAGGGTGGGTCAGCCTTTACTGAGCGTAGAGGGGTAAACCAGTGTATATTCAGTGCAAGTCCAAAGCACAAATCGAATGTATTCTGGAATCTGCACAATTAAAAGGTGTTGCCCAGCTTAAAAAAAGTGGACTCAAGGGGAAAAAAATTGCATTGAAAGGTTTGAATTATATGAGTCAAAGGGGGAAAAATCAGGTTTGTAAACAGGCTTGAGATGCTCTGGAACGGAGGGTTTCTCACTCACACCGGATCTGATTCTGTGCATTATTTCTGCCTTGGAGAGTGAATCCTTGCACCAACAAACAGAAGGCAATAAATCGGTGATTCCAAACGGCACCAGAGGAAATCACCACAACAGGTGTTGGAGCGGAACCATTTGTCGGGCTGCAGAGGCTACGCGGGTGAAGCGGCGTCTCATTTTTTCCACTGAATCTAAATGTTATTTCAAACAATTCTCAGCCCGCAGATTGACTGCATATGAGAAGATTCCAAATATTTCAGGGTAATAAATCGGTTCTGGCCCCCATGTAATGTTAAATAAGCACTTTGCGGCTCTGGCTCTCCGTCAACTCCGACCAGGTCGGAATAAGCCAAGCACAGCAGAATCCGAAGCCTCATTTCAGCCTCTAAATCAATCCACAGTCATTTTAACAATGAACCCTACGTACACAATTCAAAAGAGAGGTACACATTCTTTCTCTAAACAGGTGTAAGTGTGTGTGTGTGTGTGTGTGTGTGTGTGTGTTGGCATTTCTGTCTTAGAATACGAGTGACGCTTGTTTTCAGAATGATTAAGGGAAATCAGGTACTCAGAGTGTCATTGTGATGCATGTGTAGATCAAACAAATCGAAGTTAACGAAGTTAAGGCCCAACTAACCAACCAATTCAATTAACATATGAATACACATGAAGCAAGTAATGCATGCCTAGTATACCTTTTGAACACAAGTTAACAGTGAGGCTAATACACTTGTAAGCAGATAATATGTACTTATTTATTAGTTAAATCTACAATTAATTAATAGAAATACTAAATAAAACATAAGATTTGAGAAAGATTGTCCTTTTATTGCATTAGGCCTATCCAGTCAATGCGTGTGATCTCGCCCAATGATGTAAAAAAAATCCTTGTATGGTAAAAGGTCCAAATACTACCATAACTTTGATTCAGTCTTTTCAAGCTAAAATGACTGTTAATTCCCATGAGAGATATAAGCATGGCTTCAGGCACTGTGTGATCGGAATGCTAGTTTGTGCTACAGGCTGGATTCAGTTAGCTTTATCCCCAGGTGACTTCTCAATAACGCGTGACAAAAAACAAAAAAGATAGCACAATTTTAAACCCCACCCCCCCCCAAGAATACTTAAATACAAAAAAATCTGAGAATAATTTGACTTGACTGAGTCTAGTGCATCTGATGAAACAAAGTGCATCTTATTTGTGGGGAACGATTTATGTAGAATGTGCCCTTCGTGCAAATGCACGTTTAGATGCCTCAGTGCATGAACCGAAGCCTTATCAGCAGACCACCCTCTACAATCAAGTCTTAAAAAGAAAACAAACCCTACGAGGCCGTGCTCATTTCTTTAGGGCTTTATGGACTTTATCTCTCTCCAGCTCTCAGCTTTTGCCCTTTCTTTTTCTCTCCTCGCATGCCGCTTGCAAATAAATCCCAGCCTCGATCCTGTCAGGGCTTGATCGTAAACCCAGAGAGCAGAAGCAATGCTTTCGTTAAGCTGCTACCCTTTACACGTAGGACATGGTAAAATTAATATAAAATGATCGCTCTATGACTTGGATTGACAGGGGCTGGAAGAGTCAGTGTGGGTGGCAGGCTTCTACCAAAAAAATAACCAAAACCATTGCCAGAGAAGGAATACAGGGCTACCCAACCACAGTAACAGGGACAGTCCCCCAGGCCCAACATAAGGTTACATGTCCAGTACATACTTGGGGGGTGTGTCAGAAAGGTGGAACAACAACGCACCTCATCCCATACAAGTTTCTTTGCCAAAAAATTTTAACTACTGGTAGAATCATTAAAAATGATAAATATAAGAGTACTGAAAGTGTTTTTGGCTATTAGCATATTGATATGTCACCACGGACCAGTTCAGTTCAGTATATATTCTTAACTCATTACCTATATCCTTGTCATAGTTGTGTTTTATCTTGTACTAAGACTTTTGAGACCAAGATATCCCACATAAGTCATATAGGACATCTAGTTGTGTTGTGCCATTGTGTGCTTTCCACCATCATTCTCACCATGAGCAGCCGTGTGACCTCAAATGCAGTCGGTTTGTCAATTGTACTCTTTTGACCTTGCAGTGAGTTCTGCCTACCCTTGCCTTGATGTCCATGCCAGTTGAACTGTCAGTGCTTACAAGATAAGAAATTTCCTCGACATTCCCAAGAGCCTCACCATTTACGGTGAATGGTGCATGGCCTGTTCCATTGATCCGTTCCATTGATCTGATTGAGCTTGTGTACCTTATTAGATAAATTACATTGCACAGAGATCTCATGTACGTCAACAATTTTGGAGAAGAATGCAAGGTGGACTGCAAGTTACGCTCTTTCTTGCTATACCAGGAGACACTCACCTTGGCTATCATTAATGAACAACTGCATTCAAAATGTTGTAAAATGCTACCTTGAGGTCAATGAACATCCCACTAGATATTTCCATGAAAAATCTCTACCTCTACCAAAGCCATGTGTCGTAGACACGTATTAAAAAGTAAATTTCAGCAGCCGTCCACGTGTTATGACTTTCTGCTGCTCCGGCGTTGCTACTGCCCTCGCCGGACGCGGATGGAATTCAGCGTCATAAAACCTTCATAAAAGTCAAGTTTTTCTGGCAAGCGGCACGCGCCATGTTTGCTGTACTTATTGCCCGGCAAGTCTCTTAAGTTAATGGCAGAGTAGCACGGTGTCAAAGCCTCGCGCTGTAGGCCCGGGTGAAAGAAATACGAGGCAGAAAAAAGGGAGTCCAATTTCAATAAGAGGCCAAGAGATTTATGAGAGCCCCTCATTGGGCCTGCTTCCTATAAGCACTGGGCTGATATAGGGCCAATGCCCATCCACAATGGTACAGAGCGCCAAGGCCGGTGCGGCAACACATTGACCAGCCAAGACAAATACAAGGACTTAACAGCTCCTCAGACTCTTTACAACCAAGACAGAGAAGACATATCCAACTGCATGCTCTCAGCCAGAGGATCAAGCTCATAATTCACATTTTTTTTTTTTTTTTTTGCAGTTAAACGAATATGAAGAATAAGAATAATTTTCTACAATATTTTGGTACAGTAAAGACAAAAAACTAAAATTGCATAAATAATTGCACAATTGAGTTTCCACTAGGGCTGCAAGAATTGACCATTCTGCCATTGCCACACACATATTACATTAGAATTCCAAAAAAAATATTTAAAAAAAATAATCAAAATCATTTACAAAAATGTGGTTTACATCAGTTCCCTATAACACTTGTTTACTTATTGAAGAAAAAAAAAAAAGATCTTCATATTCATTGTCCCCAACGTCTTGTTGTAAAATTCTCTCTGCGGCAGATTTCTGATTTTTTTTTTCCGGAGAGTTAACAGCAGCTTCCCGACAAAGTCGTGTAAAACACAACACCTGACACCAATGTATAGTTTTCTTCAGCATACCTCGACCAGGTGTAAGCAGGCTCCGAGCTGCTTCTGGGGTTGAGGTGGGGGTTGAGGCAATGGAGGATAAGACCCTGGTTCTGGATCCCAGCCAGGCTCAGGAGAGTAATGCACAGATGCAAATACCTGAAAAGGCTGCTAGCTCAACTCTGTGTGTGTGTGTGTGTGTGTGTGTTCTGATTTCAGCAATGGCTGACAACACCTACATGCCGAGGTACATACTTCACTTTCGGTTCTGTTAAATATTTCTAGGTATTTACTTTTTTTTTTTTTTTTTGCTAAACATGCAGGTCTTTTTTTTTTTTTAGTAAATAGACCCACAGTATAAACTATATGTGCGTCACAGAGGTTTGAGGTTTGTGGCCTTCTCCCCAAACACTGTCCAAATAGCCATGATTAATTTACTGATCCAGGATCTACTAATCCTGGTTTTGATAATCCAGTTGGCCCAGTTCCTTTAATGGTTTGTGAGATTAGATTATCTGGAATTAATCATCCGAGAATGCTGCATGGTCTGTGAGATGCTTTTCAGTAAACGGCACCTCACCTCAGCTCCGGAGTACTTTTCAGTTTTTTCCACTAGGTCATCAAGATCAACATCTGGGCCCACAGGCATGCTGATGAACTGGAGTCTGAAGATCTCGGCACGCGTGGAAGCATCTGGGAGTGGAACGTACACAATCCGGTCCAGACGTCCAGGACGCATCAGGGCCTGCAATGGACGAAAGAATGAACTAAATTCACAGTGGAAGCCTGTTCTAAAACAAAAGTGCTTTCAGTAGAAAAAAAAAAGTTCTGAAACCAAATACATCTTCAGAAGTCCAGTTGAGGCCCTGATCACCAAAGCCACCAGAGAGAGAAAGAGAGATATTGGCAACAGGAAGTGAGGGGGAAGTCATTGCAGCCCCCCTTGGGGTGAAAGGTCGTACCCTTCACCTTTTGAAGTCAAGTCACTCCGCACTCAGCAACGTCTGTTTCACTCATCCCAATGCCAAGCCCCTCGGCCCATCACACAAATGTGGAAAATTCAGCCACGCAACATAGGTGCAAAACAGACATGCAGCGCCGGGGGAGGAGATGTTTTTGGCTGGCTGGAGGGGATCGTTTCTAATTACAGAAAGCCGAGTGACAATTGTGTGACGCTGGTGCGGAAGGCCAGCCATTTCCCTCGAACGCCCTGGAAAGGGCAGGGCGTGAGAGGGCCACACCATCCCTGTGAAGAGGAAAATAATAAACGAGGTGGCTGCCAAAAACACATACTAGCACACAAACACAAGAGTGCGTGTGTGTGTGTGTGTGTGTGTGTGTGAATATTTTACAGATACACAGGCGGATTTTATTCCAAAGGAAATAGATCTGTAAAGGTGATACGTTTGTGTGTGTGTGTGTGTGTGTGTGTTTACATGTATGTTCCTCTGTGTATTCTTTATGTATTAAGAGGTAGCCACACAAACCCAATGACATTATGCACAACTGATATGTACAAGTGTTGGTCAATTATTTAGTTTATCATAAAAAATAATATTGATCACTAATATCTTATCTATGGAGACATGGTGTTATGTCCCTGAATATGCATAGAATATAAATTCATATACATTCCGGATTAAAGCAGTGCTATAAAAATTCTATCAAAAAGCTTACAGGATATAACTGTTGTAGAGGGAAATGTGGAACAAAAACGTGATTTTTTGTATGAACATTTTTTTAATGAAAAATAGGGAAAAATCCAAGACAAGGAACAGAACACACATGTGCACATGCACACGTGCAAAACCAACTCACACAAGCAGATGTGTTCCAGCAGTTAACACAGCAAAACTGCTAAAGTCATTGCCTGCCCGCAGGGCAAACAGCAGCTTTTTCTTCCCTCCGTCTTCCCTGTCTGAAAAAGCAGAAGACCATCCATTACCGCGCCAGATAGACTTCCTGTTCAGAGGGAACAGGGAGGAGGAGGTGGTGGCGTTGGGGAGGATGAGTACATGGCCTGGCATGCTGGCCGGGCATCTCGCAAAGTCATCACTTCACCTGGAGTCTGGGCTTGATGACAGGATGGGACAGTGAGCGCCGATAAAAGTGCTCTGTTCTGGAAACTTCTTGCTCTTTTGACAACGTGTCGGACCGCGGTGGTCGGCATTCAGTGTGATGGAGAGAACACTGCGGTGGCTTAACCTTACAGCTGGGAATGCCATTGGCTGCAGCCTTTCACCCATTAAGGTGTTACGGAGCACTGACCCCTAAGCAGATTCTCGCTTTGGGACGGGTCTGCAGAAAATGTTAAAATGCGTCCAGAAAGAAGAACATGCAAGATGTAGAAAACTAGCTGCACACACATGCAAGATCTTATGCTGCCTAGTAGTTGTAATGAGCTCTGAAAGTTTGACCAGCCTCACCAATCCAAACTTCTTATACAGAATAGAAGCTGCGGTAACATACCATTTACCAGAATATATATATATATATATGTGTGTGTGTGTGTGTGTGTGTGTGTGTGTGTGTGTGTGTGTGTGTGTTATATGTTATATATGTATATACTGTTTATCAGTATATTACATATTACGTATGCTGAACATTATTCATTTCACTTGGTTAGGGATGAACGTTAAATTTACCAACTGATAGAATGCATCAGAGTTAGCATAATGCAAATTTTCATCCGCAGGTCTCTGGTTTGGATTCGTATGAACGATCGATTGTGGGCGATTTAGAGTCATATGAGTGAACATTACCTAGAAGCGCCCACAGGAACACCGCTAATTACAGCTTGTCTCCTGACGAGCCCGAGACAGCTGTTCCACTGCAGGTTGCCTGTCAGTGGCTTCCTGGTTTCGCAACGCTTTGGGGGTTAAAAACAGATCAGTTATCGGAAATAAACTGAAGCAAGTGTCGGCTCTGGCATGTGAAGCCCTGGGATCGCCTGCGAATGTGGAGTTAATGAAAACAAACAGATCGAACTTACCAAACAACACAATCAGCCCTTTTTTGGTTGTTTGTGGATAAAGTCTTTCTAAGTTGTATATCTGTCATGCCGATAATAACAGACTATGCAGTCGGTATGACATCATTTGAACAGATATGAAAACATCTACGCTCAGTCAGCCAATTTTCACCAGTGGGATCAACGGTGCTCATTCCAGGCGTCGCTCTAGATTACAATCTAATGACAACTTCCTATCGGTGAAATTTCTATCATTAAACAATGAGGGGAGTCCAACACAAACCCAATCGAACCTCTTAACACACTTCCCCCTGAGGCAGGAGAACATTCGCCTGTCATCATGTTCTATAAATTATACAAATGACTGTCCACACAGCGTTCTCACATGATGTAAAGATGAATGATTTCTGCAGTGCTGTGGTCCATAACTGAGGCTTGAGACACCAGGCTGTCTGCCTGGAAGAATGGCATGTTGAAAACCAGATTTTGTTGCAGAAACACCTACAGGTACATAACTGACAATGAAAGGAAACGTGAACCAAAGAGTTCCTTAATCGGCCGTGAAGATACTGTGCCTCAGGGACCAATCCCAGGGTTTAAAAGATTTGGGAATCTGATGCACCAGTGTCACAAAGGGAGGTTATAAGGCTAAAAAGAGGGTTAACATATGGACTGTGAGACCAAGTGGCCAAGTATGACATCAGGATGTTCATAAAAAAAGCCGCTGGGGACAGGTGGGGGTCAAAAAGGCACAAAATGGGATGAGTATTTGGGCAGTGGGGACTAACTGCAGGTCCAACAGGCCTACTGGGGGACCAGGTGACGCAGGGAGCAGCTGAAAATTTTTACAAGGTTACGGGTGAAGGTGGACCCCAAAACACACAGACACTTACGGACACACCTGCTGTGGCCAACAAATTCAACGGTCGGATCAATCAAAACACAACCCCTCCTCAACACACACAACACAAGCTCTAAAAAGACAATGCTACATGCTGATACAATTAGCAATCGCGGACGTAAAATCACCACCAAAAGTCTGGATTTTCCAGGCCATTTCGAAGAAAAAAAAAAAATGCAAAAGTGTTCCAGACCAGTGACACTGCAACACTGGCTTCACTGTTCTTGGGGAAACGCATCATCCATAAAGTCTTAGCGTGCCATCAGTGTCAATGAAAAGACTGTGTCTCAATTTAGAATTGGCAAGATAACTGCTGATAATAGTACAACAGCAGCATGTGCATTCCTCTTTGTGAAGAAGTTCTATTCATCCCAGGTCCCATTTATCCCAAGACATCCATTTTAGACATGAATATACAGGTAACACAGAATATACAGTACATGAATTACTGGCTTTCCTGCAAGTTTGCTCTATTTATTCCTGAGAAACCAATGAGATTCAGACACTGCGTTGTTTTCTTGCCATACAGGAACACCTTTAGCATATTTTTAAAAAACTTGTCAGATGTGATGGATCCCCTTTAAGGTGTGGGAGGACAACCCGTTTTATGCAAGAGATGCTGAAATGTCAAAGAGCCTGAAATAACTGTGCAGCTTGACTGTGAAATATGGGCATGTTTGCTCCACAAAGATGTTTCCCGCAAGTTCCCGCTTGGGCTAAAGCGAGGCTTGTGTAAACTCTCAATGGCAGCCTTCCAGAAGCTGTCAGGGTTCATAAGTACACCGTGTTACCAGCAAAGTCCTCTGCAGAGCCTGGGCCCCCTCGAAAATGAGGCTCAGCGGGTATCCCCTGCATAAATAGATGTACTAAAAACTTTTTTTTTTTTTTAAAAATAATCATTTTCTCCCACAAGCTCCCTCATCGCTCTTCCTTTCCACCATCTTTTTATCTTTTCATCTTGAAGACCTCCACGTGTCGCTGCCGCTTTCTCCACCCGTTCCCCTTGTCTGAGCACAACAAGCACTCGTTGCGCACCTCGGCCCGCAACAGCACTGCCATTCTTCAGCGGGGACAGGCAGGGCCTCTCATTTAACAAGCGGAAGTGCCACAACAAAAACACAGCGGGGACAGAGCGGCAATGTGCCTCTACAGCTGTCCACAGATCAAGCCCCCCCCCTTCCCGCCAAGCCCAGAGCTGGCTTGGTGCCGACGGGTCTCCTCATGATAACCGAATCAAAAAGCCATTTGTACGAGTGAACAGCGGGGCCAGAGTGGATATGTGGGTCGCGCGTCACCCTCCGCTGCGCCACCTTCGCTTTGAAACGTACCCGCTTCCTGGCTGCCTGACCTGAGCCACCCCTGAGTGCCCCCCTGCTAGGCAAGGTAGGCGATATGCAGTGAGGCTTCATATTGTTAAAAATGCATTCAGAATGGAATAGGGTCTCAGGCCCAATCGGAATGGCTGACCCTGAAGGTTGGGATGCTGCGCTTGCAACCCAAAATGTAAGAAAATAAATCAATATAATTGAGAACTGAGATAATAGATAACTGGCTTGAATGAAACAAAAAAACCTTTAAAATTAGGATTGCAAAATATCCACAGTCTATACTGACAGTTTTATTTAAGTTATTTGAAATCGGAATATCCATGGTGGTGTGTTCCTTATACTAGGTTAATTTCTACTATTTGATTTTTAAAAAAGCAATATGCCATGCAATAGCATAGGGCTCACAGTGTGGGAGATTCTCTTCAAAATGTCCCACGCCAACGATTGACCCCCACTCTGTCCCAGGGTCACTCTGCTGGTAACCTGCTAACCGATAACGGGTGTTCTCTCAAGGACTGCTCATACACACAACAAAGAGCTCAAAAAAAACATCCCGATTTATTCCCCTGCCGAAACGTCCTACTTGCCAACCAGGGCCGAAGCACCAACAATGCAAAACAACGAACAGCGGGGACTGCAGCCGCCTGCTGGGTTCTCTGCACGTTCCGGTTCTGTGCATCTGAATCTTGGCTTGATGTAAGTCTTTCTGCAATAATCTCCTCTTCCAGTCCAGTCCTCTTTATTGAACACAGAAGTGTTGCCTAGCTGTGGACCAGGAGGACAGAGAGACAGAAGTGGGAGTTGCGTGTGCTTTGGGACCTGCCGGCACTCCTAATGAGCGGTAAAGAACGAAAAAAGATAGAAGGAAAAGGGAGTTCAGGCAGGCTTAATTTCACCCCGACTCCCCTCTTCCGACCGTAACCGGACACCCTCACAGTTGGTGACAAACCTGTTTTTGTAACAACAGGATACCCACTTGTTTACATGCCCTATTGTGTACACAACACAACACCCTTCCACCAACCTGCTCCTCCCAAATCTCCTTTAAATCCTCATCCCCTATCGCCTCTGCACCATCTGTCTGTTAAGTGCTCAGCACCAGCTGGGCTGCACCTCCCGGAGACTGGGAGTGGTTTAGGAGGGCACGGACACAGGTATAAAAAGGTAGAAAAGTATCATAAACTGACAACAAAGCTACCGTAAGCCGTACAGAACCTTCACTGATTCGGTGTTTTGATCGTGCAAAATGAATTGCGGTTCAGCAGAAATCACAATCGAATACCACAGATCACTTCCACCACAAATTATAGCTTTTATCAGACGCCATAATCCAGAGTGACTTAGTCGTTACAGGGACAGTCCCCCTGGACACACTCAGGGTTAAGTGTCTACTGCCACCCCAGCTGTTGCCTGTGACTAAGAAAATGGAGCACCAACATCCCAAGATCTCTTTATTTCGGATGTGTCTGAGGGCATCTTTTGTACTCTACACCATATTCCCCCCCACACACCATCAGATATGGGTACAAGGTGGGCTTACCGTTCCACAAGAGGTTCAAACAGCGCCTTTGACTGAAGTGGAAGCGCTTTTATTGTGCTCTGCGGAGATAATTGCCACTCCCCTAAATGAAAGGGTTTTTCCCCCTGCTCTGCCTGTGTAATTACTGGATACACAGCACGAGTCTGGTTTGAGGGCCGAAGGAAGAAAGAGAACATGACAGGCAGGTATTAAAAGCGGGAGGGCGGGACAGGAAGGAAGTGGAACAAGGGATGTGTTGAAACAGAGAGAAGGTGAGGGAGGAGGAGGAGGGCTCGGGAATGCGGTGCAGGTCCGGCTAGGTTAGATGGAGGAGGCATTTCATTTCAGACACTTGGCCACTCTTTTCGACATCAAGCCAGTGTTACTTGAGGGCAGATGATACCATTTTGGGCAAAGGAGGGAGAATTCCTGGATCGTGACGCAAGCAAAGGCCAGATGGAAAAAGCTTGCAGGCCTGCCAAATGGCAGAATATATAGAGAGAGAGCCCTGGAATGAAAACGAAGCGAGGGAGTGAGCGGGTGCATACGTGACCCCACCCTACCGGTGTGGGTGTGTGACCCCCACCGGTGATGATTTACAGGGTGATGGAGGAAGCTGGCGGTTGGGTACATTGCGCCAGCTGTTGTTTAACTGTCCCCTGTCAGTCAGGTTGAGTCGACCCCTGCATGACCCCCACCATTATTGCTGATTTCTATCTTTCGTTCGCACTTTGTCAAAGGCAGCCCTGATGGCTAATTATTACCTTTCACAAGAGCGCTTGTTTGCGGACGCGGGAAAGAGAGTCCTGATGTCCCGCTCATGGTCACATGACAGAACAAACCATGGCATTTTCCTCCCATTATTACCATCGACGTTGTCACTAGATCATCTCCTCAACTCAGAACAGCTATTAATGCATAGCTTATCAGCCAATCAGAAGTGAGTATTCAGCCAGACCACAGTGTTAATATTGCTCGTTCTAATGCTTGTATGTCGTTACTAGGACACTCAAACAGCAGGTTACTGACCCACATTTCTAGATGGAATGTTAGGTTGCAACTAACTTTGTCTCCAAACATGCCAAAAGTTATTATAGTGCAGCACGTTCAGTTGTATTATTATTATTAATAATGTGTTATTGTGGTAGTTGTTTTTATCTTTATACACATATTTGTTGCTTTTTTTAGTTTCAGTAAGTTTAGCTGATGCTCAAATCAAAAGTTTCAAGCATCATTACTATATTTTTACTAAGCCAAAACACTTGCTAGTTTAACTTGCCTCCTCATTTCAGAACAGCTATTAATGCCTGGCTTACCAGCCAATCAGAAATGAGTATTCAGCCAGACCACAGTGATAATATTATTCATTCTAATGCTTGTCTGTTATGTCTAGGACACTCGAACAGCAGGTTATTGGCCCGCATTTGTAGATAGAATGTTAGGTTGCAACTATCTTCATCTGTTTTAGTGTGTGTGTGTGTATGCGGTGTGATAAAACAGACCCAACCAACCTGTTAGTATTACACACACTCGCTGGCTAAGCATTGTCATGCAATTCGAGAAAGTGGATTCTGGTCAAATAGGTGGTGCATGGTCTGAGTGTGTGAGTGTGTGAGTGTGTGTGTGTGTATACTGGGGTGGAGGGGGGAGGGGACTTGCCCTAATTGATACTTTCAGCTCGGAGGGGACAAATCTCCAGTAGCGCCACAACATTCCAGGTCAGACCGGCTGTCGCCATGGCGCTGAGTGAGGGGCACAGGCACTGACAACTGAAGGGAAGTGTGTGTGTGTGTGTGTGTGTGTGTTCAAGAGGTAATTATGTAACATCACATTTTAAAACTAACAGCTCAATGCAAGATTAGATAGAATCAGAAAAACATATGTTTGTATCTTGTTGCTCATCATGTGTGTGTGTGCGTGTGTGTGTGTGTATATATATATATATATATATAGCGCTTACTTATATACACACACGCAAATATATATTTAAAATCAGTTTTTGTTTAGCCACACCCATCACAATCTAAGATTGCTGTGAAGGTTTCCAATAATATGACTACCAGCACTGCCTTTCCTGACCTCCATAGCTGACTCAGTAACTCTACACCAAAGTGCCCCTCCTTACAGTAAAGCCCCAGACATCAAATCACACATTTGTGGCGAGTGGAACAAATGGTTCCAACTACAACCGCAGTCACAAAACAACTATAAGGACCCTTTAATGCCTCCACGTCCGGTAAAGGGGTGGCTTGGTGTAGGGACGTCCTGCTTTCCTGAAACGAGGACAATGTAAAACGCCTTCATGTAATGGAGCACCACAACAGTCCACAGAACAAATGTGGAAAGCAATGCCACTGCATGCTACAACTTTAACACAAAAAATCTACTAATTGTGTTCATATTAAGGGGGTTAAATTGAGAAGGCAGGGAAAAAAAAAACAGCTGGGTATAGAATAATGAAGGAAAAAGCAATGATTCCCCCCATGGAAGCCGAGTGCTAACCGCTGCAGATAAAACTACACCCTTCAGCTGCACTTTTGCCTCCTGAGCAAACTGCACCTGTGGTTGTGCAACGCTCCGGATCTAGGTGATTCCCAGTTAACACCCTCGGCTTCCATTCATAGACAAGCTGGTCCTGTTGCACGCTGAACTAATCTCAGAAATAACACGCAGCGGGCGCCGAGATGCAAACATATTTAATTCATTGTCCGTTGCAAGACCGCAAAAGAGCTTACTTTATCTCATGTGCATCATTAAAAATGACATATGATGTGCAGCTACGTGACTAATGAAATGTGAGTAAACATAGTAATATAATATGCAAACTATGTTACACAAATAATGCACAGAAATTCACACTTTTACATGATTCTATGTTGGTTCGAATAAGTGATATGTGGTTCTCCCCACCTTTCTCTCCCCACCCCCGCCTCTGCCTGACGGCAAGGTGAGGATGACAATAGGAACACCTGGCAAACGCGGATGTAGCCTCCCGCGCCTCCGCCGCCCTCCCCAATCAGCTCTCTTTTCAGAGCCGCTCTGGCCTGCAGTTGCAGGAACAGCAAACAGGGAATTCAGGAGGCGGCGCCAGCTCAGCTTTCACACAGCAGGAAGCTGCACGACCTCCAAATGCGCCAAGGTTATTATAGCGCAGAACGTTCAGTTGTGTTATTGTGGTAGTTATTATAATTTTTATCTACACATATTTGTTGTTTTTTTTCCAGTTTCAGTAACATTGACAGCCTTAACCAAAAAAAAAAGTGAAAGAACTGTGGAAGACTGATGAAACATTTGGAAAGTTCCCAGGTAGACAATGAGCCCAGATCAGATAACACACAGTGAACATGTGACACGTTTTGCAGTCTACACACAACGTCATGTCTAATGAAATTATTCGGTTTTTCATAATTTACATATATAATTTTACATATATATCATGAACACATACAGTACAGGCCAAAAGTTTGGGCACACCTTCTCATTCAAACAAAAAAACAAAAAAGGTGAAATAAGTGAAAACATGTTTTATATTCTAGTTTCTTTGCTCTGATTACTGCTTTTCACATTCTTGGCATTCTCTCGATGAGCTTCAAGAGGTAGTCACCTGAAATGGTTCTCCAACAGTCTTGAAGGAGTTCCCAGAGGTGTTTAGCACTTGTTGGGGTCCAGCTCACCCCAAACCATCTCAATTGGGTTCAGGTCCGGCGACTGTGGAGGCCGGGTATCCACTTTTTGTTAAGTACATAACTCCACGTGTTCATTCAAAGTTTATAGTGAGTATCTACCAATGTAAACAGTCATGAAAATAAAGAAAATCATTGAATCAGAAGGCGTGTCCAAACGTTTAGCCTGTACTGTACACGCACACTGAATCTTACAGAAGTCAGTACACCCCTCACATTTTTCTAAATATTTTATTTTATGGGGCATAGGGCAGGGGTGGCCTAGCGGGTAGGGATGCGGACGTGTACAGTCACGTTGTGTACAGTCCCCACACACTGCTCCCCGGGCACCTTTCATGGCTGCCCACCACTCACCAAGAGTGATGTGGGGTTAAATACAGAGAACACTTTTTGCTGTTTGCACAGTGAGCTGTGCTGTGTATAACAAAAACAAACAAAAAAAAATCACTGTTGCATTTTATCTTTCCTCGAAAAAACACTGAACACATTGATACAATGTATATCAGTGTAAATTTACTGTCCATCAAAACAACTAAACACACAGACATTAGTGGCAACAAAAATTATTACAAAATTATTTTCTTCCTTGGTGTCATGCGACTCATTAGTGTTACAAGGTGTTGGGTGTGAATGGGGACCAGGTGTGTTAAACTCTTAGCCCTTTCCCACTGCTCTGGTTCACGTGCCGATGGTGGGACCCGTAATCAGAACATTGTCACTGAGCAAAGCACCGTCCCCACACACTGCTCCCCGGGCGCCTTTCATGGCTGCCCACTGCTCACCAAGGGTGATGGTTAAATGCAGAGGACACATTTTGTGGTGTCACTGTGTGATGCTGCCGTGTTTCCCAATGACAATCTCTTCTGTACTAAGGAAATGGATACTGGAAAACCAAAATCAAATTAGTTGATTAAGATCTTTTTAAACGTGTGTGGCGGCAAACAGGTGAGGACAGCCAGGCATGGCGGTGGGAGTGTCATGGTATGGGGCTACATGTGTTCTGCTGGCACTGGGGAGCTACAGTTCACCGCAGAAGCAGAAACCGGGCCGCAGGGCAGTATTCCAACATGATAACGACCCCAAACATGCCTCAAAGACGACCACAGCCCTGCTAAATTAACTGATGGACTGGCCAAACATCTCTCCAGACCTAAACCCCATTGAGCATCTGTGCTGCATCCTCTGTGAAGCTCTAGTGAACGCTATGCCCAAGACTGTTAGGACAGTGCTGAACAATATTGACTCTTTCGGCACAATTTGGACATTTTCATCTAGGGGTGTTTTGGCTGTGCAAATGAGACATAATCCCTGTCTGCTGAACAAGAAAAGCAGGTTAAATCATGTTTCGTATTGGGCGATTGAGGTACAGTGTGAAATTTCACATGACCGTTGTCACGTCACAAGAGAAAACCGACGACAAGACACATCAGAAAATGAGAGAGGAGGGGGATCAAAAGTAGGGGCCGGAAGAGCAATAGCGCAGAGTGAAGATAATTAACTTCCTTTCACACATCAATACAGGTTGCGCTGCTATAAAAAGCCCCGGTTCCATCTAATCTCTCCTGAGAGCCCAGATATCGATGTAAGCTGAAGCCGGCATACCCACCGATATTAAAGCTATCAGCCCAGCGCATCAGCTCAGTACACAAAGCATGCTGGGACAGCATTGCTGCAGCACATGCAGACTTGCGGTGTAAACGAGGGTAAGCGGGAAGGAGGGAGCGGACGCATTGCTGGCGGAAGCGATGAGAGATGCGGTCACGATGAAGGAGCTACAGGCTCATTTTTAGGCAGAATCAGATAACCCCGGGACTGGTCACGTGACGATGGCACTTGCAGCTGCTGAACAATGGAGCCCCCGTCCCGGCCCTCCATCAGCCAAATACCAGTAGACCGGCCGGCTGTCTCGCTCGCAGCCAAGCGTGACGGGAAGGCAGACAGACAGAGGCAGGCCAAGGTGAGGGCTTCGCTCTGGCTTAGCTCTGGCTGCTCAGACTGTGGACTCTACAAATACATAACAAAATTTGAGTATCTAAAAAAAGACTGTAAAAAAAATAAATAAATAAACTAAAAAATATATTTTAATCAAATGAGTGAGAGAGAGAGAGTGAGAGGCAATATTGACTTGTAAATGATTGTTAGTTAATCTGGTTAAAATAAATCTTATTATTTGAAGTACAATTCTACAAGAAAGGTAACTTACTGAAAACATGTTGGTACTTAAAGTGCTTAAATTAAATACAAATTAAAAGTGCATGTGTTTCAAAGGTTTCAAACTGAACAATGTCAATGTCTTCTTTTCAATATTGTGGACGATCTATATCATCTGGGCCTAATGATCTGTTTGCTGCTGCCTGTTGCTGAACACTTAGCCAGTCCATTTATCGCTGCATGTAATGTGTTTTATAGATGCATCGTGGGCATCGCCAATATTTTTCCCCCCGCGTGATCTTCTGTAGAGCAAGGAGACAGGGTGGCTGGGGGACATCTGATAACCATAACGGGGGGTTCCAGGACCACCCCTGATTGTGTTAAATTCTATCATTTTAGTCGGGCTCAGACTGATGGGGTAAATAAGCGGTCAGACCCTGAAACTTTGACCATGAAAAAATAAATAAATAAAAACATTTTCAGGCCTGATTAAAGCTCTAATCTGTGACTACATCTACTCTGTCTGTCTGACGGGCTACTCACCTTTCTGTCTGACTGCAGCATGCGTTCTTTCAAACGTACAGGAATATCTGGATCACTGGGCTAATCGGAGGCAGGCCCCGCCCTTCAGCATCTCTGTATAGCTCAGTTTGTATAGCCTAAAAAGTGTTAACACAGCATTAAGTATGTATATGAATAGCGACATTTGACTTTAGTTTGAATGCAAGTGTAGGTTTATTAGGAGTTATTACTAAGTAAAATGCTTTAAAAAAAAAAAAAAAAAAAAAAATCCATATGGCTTTATTACTGTAAAACCAAAACATAAATATTCAGTTATTATTAAAAGCATAACTACAAGTCTTGAGAGTATCCTGTAATTAAACCCCATTACAGCGCAGGAATGGAGGAGTAGACGGACGAGTGGCTCAGCAATCGGCGAGCTCGGAAGAGGGACCCCGGATGCTCAGCCCATCCGTCCATGTGTCCTCACACAGGCTGGGCCAGAGGCCACCTGTCCATCACTACCACTTCCTGTGAGTCCACTAAGAGCCTCTGTTGACAGACCTGTGTCAATACACCACAGGAGGGTGGAAGGAAAGACAGGAAAAGAAAAAGACGAGCGGAGGTAGGGTAGGGGGTGGCGACCCTGCACCCTGCAGTCGGCCCCAGGGTGCTCTGCTTTGGAAAGGGGTTGCACAGTGAGCTGTATATACAGGAATAGCCCCGGGAAGAGGCTTTTGAAGTACACACTCACTCACCCTCACACGGAGACTCAACACTCACACTCTCCTTGGAGAGTGACATCTGATGACCGTAGCTCCCTGGGGCTTTGTGAAGTTTCCTGTTTATCCCAGTGTTGTGATGCTTAGTGTTGCTTAGCAAAAGACAAGCAACGACAGAACCATGCAGTTTGTGTGTGTGTTTAGGTGGGTGGGTATGTATAAGTCTGCAAGAATATAATTTAGCATTATAGGAGGGAGAGTTTCAAATTGGCATCAGTCATGTTGTTAGTCTAAAGATGTGTGCGTCTATGTTCATTGGCCATTCCAGACAGAAAGAAAGACATGGGTGCGTCCTCGCTCTTTTTTTTTTTTTTTCTCTTCGCTCAGGAAGGAAGTGGCAGTTTTACGGCCCGGCTCTGTATTTATAACCCCAGTTTTGCGGGGCCTCCGCCAGGGACCAACCTGTGCCGCACACGCTCCCATCCAGCCTCACTCTACTGTAATTCCCAGCCACTTGTGGGCTTGTAAATCTTTCAGAGGCAACTGGGGCTTCATACACCCGCTAAGACAACAGAGGATCCGACGAGCCCTGAAAGTGGCTATTTGTCTGTCAGAATTAATCTTCGGCGTGGCGATGACTTCAAGGCTGCATTTTACCGTCCCCTGTAAACCGTAAGATAAGATGCACCGTGCTACTTTACATTCCATAAATAGCTTCGGTTTCATAAAGACAAGGGAGGATAAATTCACCAAAAAAAGAGCAAAGCAGGCATTAGGAAGATGCAATACATTGGCAATTATTTCCACAAACAATCCAGTCAAGATCATCACACATGCCAATGCCATTAAGCAGCTTCACAAAGTCTCTGCTAAAAACCTGCTTATGGGACGACTAGTTTAGACGGGTGAAAATACCACAGAATAGGTTTGCATGCTTTAAATTACATTTCTCTTATTAAACGTGTAAACATAGCATTACACATAAAGTACTGGTTTAAGGTGACATATTTAGACTTGAAAGCAAACACATTTTGGTTAATTCCTAAAACAGGCAGGAAAAAGCCAGTGTATCATGTCATTCAATGTTTAAAAGTCTAGTCATTCCATCAGAGTTGTTTTTGCTAAGATGACAGTGCAAATAAATATATTTACAGTAGAAATTTTCAAGAATACCAAACAAATTCTGATGACATGCTGTCATGTTGCTAGAAGGAGGTCAGGACCACTGGTGTCATCACTTACATGTCGATGAAGCATTTCTAACATTACTGACGCCGACTGAGACAAATTTTTTATAAAAAAAAAAAGATCAAACTATTCAATACTCTCCTCCCAGCAAAATTTCCATTAGGCCAACATAATATATATTTTTGCTCAGCAAAAAACGGTCTTCAGTCAAAGGGCGACTGCTGAAGAGTTTTGCAGGTGCCTAAGAGATGGAGCATTCCCAGCTCCCTAACTCACCCTCGGTGACAGACATATGGAATACAGCTTCCTTTAATTCCACAAACTGCACACACACACACACACACACACACACACACACACAAAAAGCCATTTGTCTGGTATTTCCATAAAAATGCAAATATCTTAAGACGCCCCACAAACAACGGTCCAGCACAGGCCGGACATTCATGACTGTCCTGTTTAAAAGAACCAGCCATTGGCATGCTGTAATTCATGGGGACCTTTAACACCGCCACCCGATGTGCTGATGCGCTCTGTGATGACGACAAACCACAAAAAAATGCTTAGCTTAATGGCCGAATGGGATTCTCTTTCCCTTTTTTTCTTCATTTTTAGTTTTAGAAATGTCTCCACTAACAATGTCAAGCACATTTACACTGAGGTAATAAACAGTGACTAAATTAGGACATTATTCTCTGCTGTCACCGGAGCATTAGCATCCTCCAGACTAATGGACAGCATATTTTTGGTACACAATGTAATGTGTCCAATTTAAACAAATAATCATGAAGAAAAAAAAAAAAACATAATAAATACATTAAAAAAATAAAATAAACATGCAGCGATGGTCAGATGGTCAGTGTCTGAACACAGTTGCATGCTCAACACAAAGAGCACATACCGCATGCTCCACAAGCCGGAGCAGAAAGAGGTGAAACTACTCAAAGTGCCTTTCAAGAATGCGCTTTGAGTGACGGATGGCACAGCCCCATTGTGCTTTGGAATTTTAATTATTCATTTATTTATTTGCCTTCTGCAGTCTCCTCTTCTGTGCTTGCCGGATCGAGGGGGGTTGTGTCGTCAATGGTCCGTCAGAATGCAGCTTCGCTAATTGGACCTTCGCCCCGCCGCTGCTCTGTGTTTACGTCCCGGACTGAGCCACTTCCTGAGCCTACGACCCAGCAGAAAGACGAGGAATGTGTGGTGGGTGGGTGGCTGGCTGGGAAATCACCCACGTCAGACGCCAGGAAGAGCAGAAGAGAGCAGGCGACTTCCTGTTCATCCCGCCACAAATTTCTCTAAGAACATTCACTATTCATTCAATGCACAATTCTGATTAGCTAACCTGCAGAGGTCCAGTCAGGATGTTCAAACAAGGTGCAAATTGTATTTGAATGGTTTCCTTCTAGTGTGGAATCAAATATCTTTAATTTTGTCACTGTTTTATTTTAAATAGTACAAAAAAACAATATTAATTTTCAGCTTTCTGTACAAACATCATACAGTTTATCTTCTGCTGGTTCTGTTTCTTTTAAATCTGTGCTCCTTTTAAAGTCTATTGGCATTTTCCTGAGCTCAGCATTTATAACACGGCAGATTAGTAAAGGATGCCAGATGACTCTGAATCAACGTTCAGGCAGCATTTACAGTGGTATGCATCAGACTCCCTGACCCACACTCTTTATCTCTCTTACAGCTTTTCCAAAGGCCATTACAGTAAATTGCCCCACTGGTCCACAGAGGCGGGTTGATTCCAAATGAAACCAGAGAGCAATGAGGTATCAGGGATCGCATCTCGTCTAGA
This sequence comes from Denticeps clupeoides, assembly GCF_900700375.1. Taxonomy (NCBI): domain Eukaryota; kingdom Metazoa; phylum Chordata; class Actinopteri; order Clupeiformes; family Denticipitidae; genus Denticeps; species Denticeps clupeoides. The sequence goes on from NW_021630091.1 coordinate 126,852, forward strand.
TTACAGAATTTAAGGAAATCTTGATTGCATTCTTGATCGTTTGAAACAGCATCTGCTCAGTCCAAAACCAAATTGGTCCTTGATTGTGCAGCATTTGCAAAGCAAGAGACAAACAGGATCATTTTCTGCTGACTGCGGCATGTCAACACAAACAATGCAAACGTTGCATAGATTTTAAATGAACAAAAACCTGTTGTTCTCCAAGTTTTAACTGTAAAATGCATGTTTGTATGCATTACACAACGCTTCTACATTCCTTATATCACATGAATGCTGAGACATGGCAGATCCAACCTAAGAAAAAGACCCTGCCATAAGATTCATGCAGAACTAAACAGCCACGGCTGGAGGCCCGGAAAGCTGGAAGTTGCCAGGGAAGGCCTAGATGGCCAGAACAAACAAAGACGGGGCAATTAATGCAACCAGCAGACAGCCGAAACAGACAGTTGCTTCCTAACATAAACACGAACAAACAAGAGCCTGGTGTATTCCTAACATCCTGATCAGAGAGCTCAACCCTTTCCAAAGGGCTAGGAATGGCCTCCTCTGAATCAACCTTCCGCAGGAACCGGGTCGGGGGAAGTCACTAGTTACAGCGTTTGTGAAGAGTGTTAATCTGATTTGTCAGCTCACTGTTTGGCCTCCAGATTTTGAAAACGATGACAGGAACGGCCTTCCCCACTGTGGGAAACCAAGTACCTTACCGGCTAAATCAGCAAGTTTGTCCAATTTCAGATCTCCATAAATCAGGGGAAGTTCTTCGAAGGAACAACAAACTAGCCAAATGGCATCAGACATGAGGCACATCGAAATGGCGTCGGCGACTGTCCCAATGCCATGGTCTTGGCACCTTCACCAGCTCTGTGTGACCCTTTAAAGGAGGGTCAAAAAAAAAAAAAAAAAAAAAGCCCTGTTCCAAAACAGGATGTGTCAAGAGCCCAGGGCTGGTGTGTTCCTCCTGGACAGACGCAGCCGGCAGGTTCATTGCATTCCCAGTGCGGAGAAAACGGTCACGTTACTGGCACATGGAGTGACTTTTCCCCTCCTCTTTTAACTACTCAAAACAACAGATATAGTCCCAATGGTCGTTTTCTAAAGAACCGTTTGCCAGGGCTCTTTTTTTAATGGATCTGGTCTTGCGTCAATGAGGACAAAGAAAGTGCAAAGAAAACTAATGAGAGTGGACCACGGTGGGCCAAAAAGCACGCCGGCTCGCCAAAAGCACGCCAGCTGCAGCTGCATTCCAGAGGGGCGGAGTTAATGAAAAACAAACAGATGAGAGGAATTGGATAAATGCTGTAAATGAATTCATCAAGCCCAATGCTGCTTTGTATCATGCATCAAGTATTGGAAAAATACAAACAGGTCCTTCATGGCTTCATTAGTAAGTCAGTTATATAAACATAATCCAGGCCTGAATGTTATTGAGATCTTTGCTCTCTGGGCGCCATTATCATGGCTCCTGGATTCTCCAGTACCTGTTCTTCTCCTAGAGGCAAATTGTTGTTGAGATTACGGTGGTATTTTTACATTTACAGAATTTAACAGACACCCTTATCTAGAGCGACTTAATCAGTCCGTTATCAGGAACAATCCCCCTGGAGACACACAGGTTTCTCCATAAGTGTTGAGATGCATTGTCATATCATCAACCAATAAATGACAGTCCTGGATGGACACCACCCCCCCCCCCTAGAAGACAACTTCCAATCAATGTCAAATAATTTGGAGTGATCCTTGTCTCCAAGCAGAGAAATGGAAGCAAACCATGCAGCAAATCATTATGACGCTTCTGTAGCTGAAAGATGTGAAAGCTGACAGTATTAAAGTTTGAGTGGGAGTTATTAGATTTTCAAGAGATTCTTGTAACCTTGATGACAAGTTCCTTGATGATAACAGGCCATGACCAATGTGTTTCTCATTGCGAGGCACAGTACATAAACCCTGCAGGATATGCAGCTGGGTGACAGACTGCCCAAAAGTCACGGGGAGAAAGCAGACGATCACCAAAAATAAAATCTGTAAGGTGAAGGACAATAGGGGGAGGGGCTGTGATTAATGACGCAGGAACTTTGAAGACAGGAAGACACCTGGCGACCATCTTGTCTGCAGGCTGGCCAGTCAGTAATGCTTCAGCATGCAGGAATCAGATGATACGTGCATCCAGATGAGAGGAGACGATTGTCCAGATGGAGACTAAACCAAAGGCCGAGGTACAGCTGCACAGAACTTACCTTGCATGCTGTTAATCCCGTTAACACCGAATGTTTTTCCATTATCCTCTCTTTGTGCCAACAAATGACCATGCCGATATTCTAAAAAGGTTAGTGATTTCATGGCGCTATATAATCCGTATTCAGCACATACAACACGAGTAGATGCTTGCTAGATATCCTTGCTAGTCTTGGGTCTTATGGACCACATATGTCTCATGTCTGTGTGTGTGTGTTATCGCCCAGCACAAATCAGCTTTACAAGCAGAACACATTCACTACCTTTTAGTAATGCCAGCAGAAAATGCTACATATTCACCTGGCCAGCGAAGTTTAGGATTTTCATTTTATAGTACTCTCTACAGTGAAGGCTCCTGGAGCATTCATCATTTCAGACTCTCCAAACCTAAGAGCGACAGAAACGCAATGACAAGGGTGGGAAATGGGAAGGGGATTACCCCCGAGGCTCCAAGGGGATCAGGCCGGGGCTGGAGCCGCTCCAAACAAAGACCAGAGGGGCCTCTTCCTAGTCCCTGAGTCGAGTGTCTAGTCCCGGGGTCGTCCCTGTCAGAGGCCACAGGCCAATAACTACTGACAGCTGTCTGCAGAGACCATGGAGGGGGAGGGGAGGCACCGGCGCCGCTGCTGTAAATGCAGCACAGTCATTAGCCAGGGTTCTGAACTCCCGCTGTAGACGGGCGCTCGCCAGCATACTTTCAGCCACAGTCGGATTCAAGTGGGCGGCTGGTCCGTTTGAACCATGGCAAACCGGCCTACAAAACCACCAGAAAGCGCTTACTTCCTCTTCGTCCACAGATAGGACAGATGGCCACCAATGTGAATTAGCATAGCTACTGATATAATGTGCGCTTTTACTGATGGGTTGCTCATTTTCATCACCATGTTACTTCAAAATAAAAAAATTATGCATAGGTGACGTGGCTGGGCATGTTTATATTGGAAAGCAGTGACAATTCCACACATAAACATAATGACCACTGCCAGAATACCCCTTCTTCATGCTTTGTTCTGTGCATCAAATCCTGAAATATACTTCTTAATGTATTCTATATTATGAAGTGACAGTACAATCCTACCATGCTCACCTTAAATTAACCTGGGGGGAGGGAGATGACTGATGACTGAAAACACTGATACAGTCAGTGACTGTAAGACTGCTCCCGAATCAGACACACTGTAATGGTCAGCAGGTCTGAGAGGGTTCTGGTGACTAGTTTCAGACGTTCTGGGGTTTCTTTAAGTGGCCTGGCTTCTATATATACATCCTGACAGACCCACACAGAGTCCACCACAAGAGAGTGAAGCAAAAAGAGGAGCCCAAGCCACGGGGTGGAGACCGGTCATGGAGCCTGACACAACTCAAGTCTCCAATCAGTGTTCAGGGAGTGCAAAACACATGTTAGCTATGTTATGGTTAGAATTAGCATCATAGGCTTTCGGCGGATGTGGGCCTGATCCTTGGTCTGCAGGCTCAATCACGTCAGTCTAAAATTAGTGGTCTGCTTCTTTTTCCGGAAAGCAGATAATTCCTGCTTGATTGTTTTCCCGAATTGATTTAAAAAAACAAAAAACAAACAAGGAGCTGAGGTGAACTCACAAAGCCCCGTATGGGCGCCACACAGTGTGCCCGGGAGTAGGTGATAATAACCCCTTCGCGGACAATGACAGGTGCATGGAACAACAAGCCGCATGCAAGACCAACGTAATTACACCACACAGCTCAGAGCTTCCTTTCGACCCCTGCCAGTGTGTATGCGTCTGTGTCAATGTAAAAAAGGAAACAACACTTGGCAGATTTAGAGGAACAAGAATAAACACCACTGGTGTGGACGTATCCTGTACATTTGGACAGTAGGCAAGTATCCTTGCCTCATTTAATTCAGGTTGGATAAACATTGGAAAAGAATCCATTAATTTCATCAGACAGAAATACTATAGAAGTCTAAATTGAAACGCAGAGAATAATGAAAAAATAGAGCTATAAGAATCCATAAAATTGAATAAAATAAAATGTATTTTGATAAAATAAAGTGTATTTGATAGAATGCTGAAATCTGAAAAGAGCAAAAATGGGAGGGAAATGGTTAAGAAAAAAAAAAAAAAAAAAAGACCAATGCAAAAAGACACGCAAACATTTGGCAGGACAGACAACGGAGATCGTTGATCGGCGACTGGGCAGCCTTTCAATAGTCAATGGTGACTGTGCTGAGGCAGGAACAGAGTGACCTCTGTCTCAGCCTTCAATGATTCCCCTCCACAACAATGAGCCCACCAGAGGCCTGAGAGGCAAGCTGCTCCTGCCACTGAAGCGCCGAATTTGGCTGATTCACGGACCAAACTGGATTAACCTGAAATAATTTTTTTCTAGAAATCATGCATTGCGCACACTTCTTCCAACGAGAGAAAAAGAACAGACCATTAGGATCCCTGTGTCATGATGACAGCAAGATGGCAACTGGTCTTGAATAGTCTGGAAAGGCCGAAGAATAAGAAATCTCTCCTGGCAGACATGAATTGTGATGCGCTGTCCTGTTTTGTACATTTCCTGTAGCCCAAGGTGTAGCATACAGGAAAATCTAGTCAGAGTGGACCAGTCTTCTGTACTCAGGAGGCCTGGAAAAACCATTAGCTTGAAATGAAAGGGAAGTTACAAGGTCTCAGTCATTTCCTCTCTTTTCCTCTCTCTCTCTCTCCATCACCAGGGCTGAGTCCTCTACCCCCCTTCCCGCTCCTTGAACGTGGCGGCTGCCATTCCTGGGAAGGAAGCGGCAGACCAGGTTCGAGGACACAATGTCCCTCGTATGGTTCCAAGGTCAAAATACAAAGTGTAGATTCTAAAATGGGACTGAGTCAATGGGTGGTTTGCCCGAAATGGCCGACATTTTATGTCATCCCACTCTAATTGGCACACTGTTCCTTACCCCTGCAATGTCGGACAAACAGCATATATCCCTTTTTATATGATGTCTAATGAATGACAGGTTTGGAATTGTTTTGAGATTTGATTATAGAACACAAGATATAAGATAATGCAGGGCCAAATGGTTCCACTGGTGCACTGCGTTAACCACTGAACCATGTAAATGTTGTAAATGAAAATGAAAGGCACCCGGGGGGCAGTATGTGGGGATGGTACTTTGCTCAAGGGGGCCCTCAGTGCCACCTTGGCAGTTCAGGATTTGAACCGGCAACCTTCTGATTATGAGTCAGTTTCCTTAACAGACAGGGCACCACACTGACCATGGAGATGCAAGGAACTGAACCTGGGACCTCATACATGCAACAGCATACATGACACTGAGCTACATATCCACGTGAGCTATATCCCCATGAAGGACCTGTTCTTCGCGCATGCAAAATGACAGGCAGAGCACCACATAAACATGACGACTAGATCCATCAGACTCCACCAGGACCAGTCGACGTGAACCATGTGCAGCTGTGCTCCTCCGCTGCATATTTGGGATTTCTTAGAAGAACAGTGCTTGGCCGGTGCACTCGGGGAAGAAGAATGTAACGCGGTACACGTTTCAAAATGAATACACAGCTATTCAGACAGTAAATAAAACTGATGCCATCTCCTCAGTGTGCAGCTTTTAATTAGTGCCTTCAGATCCATAGTTGTTTGTAGTATTTTCCTTCTCTCTGAATCAAATACCTGTGCTGTATTTGGACATCTGCTTTCACCTCTTTCCATGGCCTGAAATTTTACTGTTGGTTGCAGAGTTCTGACGCTGTAAGACCAAGCAAGTCTCTAAATAATTCAGACTCCAACTCTCACCAGAGGCCTGAATATGGACTTAATTACACCAGCAACCCTCACCTGCCACTCACGGTGTCTACACTGTTATTCCTTTGTATTTATGTACGTTTCTCTGGAGTTTATTGGACAGTGTGCTAAATGGCACATTCCCCTGCACCGGCATATATTGTCAAATATTACACTGTTTCTTCCAGAGAAATGCAGTTTCAACCCACTGTGTAAATGTATCTAGATGGACTGATAAACATTCATTTTAAAACCTTGAATCTCACTCTCAGGAAATGCTTGTTACATTTACATTTAGAGCATTTATCAGACGCCCTTATCCAGAGCGACGTACAATCAGTAGTTATGGGGACACCCCCCCCCCGGAGCAACTAAGGGTTAAGTGTCTTGCTCAGGGACACAATGGTAGTAAGTGGGATTTGGACCTGGATCTTCTGGTTTATAGGCGAGTGTGTTACCCACTAGGCTACGTCCACCCTTGTTGCGCTAAGTGTAGTGGTAGTGGGGCAGTGGTGGCCTAGCGGTTAAGGATGCAGATCAGAAGGTTTTCGGTTCGAATCCTGAGCCACCAAGGCACAACTGAGGTGCCACTGAGCAAAGCACCATCCCCACACACTGCTCCCCGGGCGCCTGTCATGGCTGCCCACTGTTCACTAAGGGTGATGGTTAAAAGCAGAGGGCACACATGACAATCACTTCACTTTCGCTTTCTTTCATTTCGTTGCGTCACTGTGTGCTGTGCTGCAGTGTATCACAATGACAACCACTTTACTTTCACTTCACTTACTTAGGCAAGCAAATGTATTCTTGTAGTGTTGCATTTGTAATAGAGTATGCATGACCAAGGGAGAGGAATGGCATTCAAATATGCCTCAATGTGTTGTGGCGTTTAAAACAAGGCCAATAATATGAATTAACAAAGTGACATGAAAATGCTGAAGGCATTTAAGAAGCACCACCAACAGCACAGATGGAACCTTTGAGAGCCCTACTTTCATTTGCGCATAGAGACAATATGCACTGATTAGGACGACCCCTGAGCTGATGTTGGTGCTGGTTGATGAACCTGCTCTTCCACTTGATGGTTTTATTTGTGTTCTCAGAAAAGTAAAAAAAAAAAAAAAAAGAAAAAAGTTGAGCACTTTCTAGTTTTTTTTTTTTTTCTGTGTGTAAGACAAGGTAGGTTATGTTATTGGTTGGTAGCGTGCCCGTCTGATGACACAGCCAAGTCGGTTATAACCAGGAGTCCACAGCTGCTCCCAGCCAATAATGCGACGGCTTCCCAGGGGCAGTGAGAGGATATTTTAAAAAGATAAGGGCAGGAGCGGAAATTAAGAGAAAGCAAATTAGCCGGCCCCGGCCTCCAGGTCTGATACCGGCCCGAAGTTCGCCCACGACCTTGTCATAAACGGCTGGTTGCTTAGCGCCGCATGGTAACAGTGGAACACGACACCTTCCTTCCTGTTTCTCCCCCGAGACATTCCATACCCGTGTTTACTGTAACTGCTCATCAATGCCACGTTTTCCTGTCGCCAAGGCAACTTTCCAGGCGGACGTGGGGGAGGGGGGGTTCTGCCTGGCCCGGGCTCTCGTTTCCAGCATCAGCTCACGGTTCAGCACCCGAGGCAGGCACAGTAGCTACATAACCTTGCCCCTTAACACTCTAATGCTCCTCAGCAATTGTAAACCAGACGGCGCACGAGGATAAAAAAGGAAATATGACAAAGCGAGACAAAATATTGAGAAAGAGGAAAAAGCCGTTTGAAAACTAAAGGGACGAAAGCATAAGGTAATTGGCCCCCAACTCTGACCGTCATGGGTGCATGTACTGTCTGCGGCCCCTCTGGCCTGGGCGTAGGTACGCGCCTTTCCTCACAGTCTGTTTACAATTACTGAACCTCTAATGAATCTTCCTCCAGTGACCGCTGTACTGGCAGCTCCCGCTCCTCGGGAACAAGGGACCTATTAGTGGAGGAATTGAGGAAGGAAGGAAAAGGGGAAAGCCAAAGGGAAGGCAGCCCAGCTTGAGGGAGGAGGAGGAGGGGGGAGGAGGGGTGGCTGCATCCCCTCAAGGAGATCTATTTAACAGAGAATATCTTGGAGGAGGGACAGCTCTGCTTTCTCCCTCCCAGCGACCGGAGATGAAAGAGATTAGTTATAGGTCTGGCCCAGAGGACGTTTCACCAGGAGCATCTGAAAAGCCTCCACGTCTCAGGCAGGAGGATTTAGGACAGGGCCTCATGCCCTTTAGAGCCTGTAAAAACACAGGAATATCTCTGAGGGAGGAGAATACCTTGTTTGTTTCAGGCCTGTGTGTCTGAGATGCCCTTAGGTACTTCTTTCTTTTTGACAACAGAAGATATAGTAAGTAGTCCAGGGAGAGCTGGAACCGTATTGTGTCAAGAGACATGTCGAAATGACAGGTCAGTCAGCATTTACACATATTCTGATAGAAAGGTTTCTTTGTGGTGGAGATTTGTAAGATTATGACGGCCTATTTTGTAAACACAATGCATTTACTTAGCACCACTTATCCCCCTAAGATAAGGCCTAGGGGCTAATGAGTGAACCCCTTAAATGAAGTAACAGGTGAGAGTTTAGTAATAAATAAAAAATATATATTTATTCACCCACTACAGAGCCAAGCAAGCCCCCACATCACAGCACATTAATCAGAGAAAGGGGAACCTGCCAGGGCTTTAATGTTTACACTGCTTGCAGTCTCAAGCATGGATCTCTTGCTTTGAAACTTGAGCCGAGAGCATGGCATTTGAGATGATTTAATGATTCAAATTTTAACATTGCTTGCTGATTTTCCACAAGGACTTTCCAAAAGCTAGCTGGGGGAAAGAAAATCATGGAGCAAGGGATTTCCTGAATTCCCACAATCTAATATGTCTGTAAAAAAACATGATTACACTATTAAGCTTAAGCAATTTGTTTTAATTAAGTAGTAAATACATATATTCTCTGTATACATATTATGTGTATAAAGAAAGAGGCTCCTGTTGTTCTCCTATTGCTATATTTATTGGTGTCTGTTCCTTGATGGGTCATTGATTGGTGTCCTGTTCTGTGGATTGAACCCCCTGTACCGTGAGTCGTGCGAGTGTGTCCTGTTTCTTTCCACCACGTTCGACCATCGTGACACTAGCATTTACCTTCCTATATCAAGTTTTTTTTTCTGAAATCAAATGAAATGATCGACCCGATAGCATTTTGATAAACGAGAGCTAGCATAGCCCTAAAGTAGCATGGAGGCATCTAACAATAAAATGTTTCCAACATGTTTCACGGCTACTTGCAATATGAACAGCGCCAAGGCTTCCAAGAGGTGGTGGCAGCAATGCATAGTAAAACATGACCAACTGTATGAAGAATGTCCATAACCATTACAGTAAAGTCAAGTATTTAAGTTGGATGTTTCCTTAAACATAACAGAGTAATCTCAGTCTCCTTCCTACAGTAAGGCAGATCATTCGTTAAATACTAATATTGGATCGTTACTTTGGATCGGCCGATATCCAAACACCCCTTGTTGGTATCAGTGGTATAGAGTTACTGTTGCGAAGATGAAAAACCTTTATTTAGTTTCACTACTGCCTGAAACTTTTGTTGTTTCAGGTCCCAAATCCCAGTGAAATAATTTTACACAGTGTGTCTTTAAAAATGAATGCCAGCAAACAGCCAAGTGCACTTGGGTATTTTGTTCATCTCTGCCACACTAGTTACAATCGTGTAAAAATTAGTCTCTTGTACAGATGTCTTTTTTTCTTAAAATACATGTGCACTTATTTGCGTTAGCTGGGGTGCCTTTACATTAAAACATCTGTACAGACTGCCGATGGTGTTCTGATTTTTGTTGAAATGAATCAGAATTAATCTTCAACAAGCCCCTGGTTTAGTTTATCATTCAGCAAGGCACTAAATTAGGTTGATTATGGCTGAAGTTGAGAAAGTACACTGTGGTCTGTTTAGGTCTTGACCAGCACACTACTGCAGCATCCTCCTCAATAAAAGATCATTTGCTCTCCCGTGAAACAGAATTGTGGCTTGTCTCGGGAGGTAGAAGGCCTCTTCTTTTATAATTCGCCAGCAAAGCCGCTTGCATGTTACTATAGCCCAATTCCTTTTCAGAATCCCCAAAACCTAAACCTAATCCACCTGTAAGCGCCTCTTAATGTGGTTTCGGGATCCTGAACAAGCGCATGGCAGTCCCAGCACTTCTGGACGCACAATGGGGGTATTCTTCGTAGGTGGAGTTGGCCTCTCGCAGAGCCAGTGCTGGGATGGTGTGGGGATGGGTCCTGACTGATATACAATGATGACTCACTCCATCTGTTGCTACTGGATGCATTGAGAGATTTCGTAGGGATAGTGTTGCAGGTCTAGGTAGCTTTTTCTGCGGCTCTATTCAGTTGTTAATACGGGCCGGCACTGAATGGAAGTTCTTGCCCCTATGGGTAGAACCCACACAATGGCGCTTAAAACACAAAGGGAACTTTTCCAGCGTACTTTCAAAAAGAAGGAACTAACACGAAACTGGAACCAATGATACTTTGGCTACTAGATGTCATCTCAGGAGGAAAAAAAACAACACGGTTGACATAATAAAGTGTCTCCTCATGAACTACATAACCAATCATCAGTTAACGATGTTTCTAGGCCCAACCCAAGTCACACTGGGCCTGGTTTGCCCCAAAGAAAATAAAGGGATTGGCAATTTTTTTAACTGGACCTGAAACACATGGAACACTTTTATTTTTGGTTCCTGGTCTCCCAATGGCAGCATTAACGCAAAGAAATAGGTCTACAAATTTTTGAAAAACCACCAATGACCTAGATGGCTGCACATCATGAAGAAATTTTATGGCGACAATGTAACGCATTTGTTCTATCTATTTGTTGGTCTACAGTTCATCTCGAATAGAATCCAGGCCAGGACAAAAGATGATATGAGAGCCGCCTCTTTGGCTGGATTGTGCAGGGCTTTAGACGGTGCATTACAGAGAATAAACCAGATTTCCTGGACCCAAGGCTCTCTGAGGGCCTGGTGGTCTGTTCTCGCCAAGAGGCAAGACGACACACGCAGGAGCTGTCTGCTCGGTATCGCTACAACAAAGGGCCCTCATTTCCTGTTCTCTTCTGCTCGTTCATTCACCAAAAGAGAAAGAGGCTAGCCGAGGAAGTGCTGAGCGAGTGTGTGTATGTGTCTGAATAAGTGTGTGCGTGGGTTTATCTTTTGTATCATCTAAGCCAGCCTCACTGTGCCAGATGAATGGAAGACGTTCGCAAGTGCATTCGCTATTAGTGGAGAGCACACAGGCCATAAGCTGGTGAGATGTGTCAGGACTGGAAACTGTTCTCTGTTCACATTTAAGCGACATTGCGCTCGATGTTTAATGTAAATAAGGAGCGCTTGCATCACCCAGCATGTGTGTTTTCACGTGTGTAAATCACCTGCTGGGACATGCACGCTAGGCTTCGCGTCGAGATCCGGGAGTTGCATTCGTTGTTGAGTCATTTTCTTTTCAAAGGCAGCCAAGAAAGCCTAAGTGATGATCAGCGCTGTTGATTTGTTTGAGGGTGACAGGGCAGGGGGCCGTTTCTGAGATGCACTCGGGTGGAATCTGACACTAATACAGCTCTTGAAGTTTGATACTTGCCTGGGGATCTTTCTCCCACCCTGCACTCCCAGATCCTGGTCCTCTCCTGCTGCTATCCGGTTACCTGAGCACACCGACGTGGGCCTGGCCCCAGGGATCTCAGTGCCCCTCCACCCCTGTTTTCTTTGCCACTATGTTGAAAGTAGCTCTGAAATCCATACAGACAAAGCCTTTGGCCGGGAGAGTATAGAAAAGCTTGAACTGCGCATGAGAAAACAGAGCAACATCCTGATATGCTCAACCCTCTTGCTCTAGCATTCTCATTAGGTGTGGGCCGTTCAACTAGTGCTGGTATGTCATGAAATTCTACCTTCACACATGCGACTGTAGATAAATCTAACGTTGTTAAGCTCAGGTTATCTGGGTGTTGAATTTTGCAACTGTTATAACATACATCAAGATACATGAATCAAAATGCATCTTACTTCCATTTATGTAAATCCTCAGGATTGCCTTACCTTACACTAGCAATCAAGCCCCGCACTATGCCATTAAGCGTATAATATAACACCATCTGAGCTTTAAGGCCAGAAATACCTTGGAAAAAAATCACTTTATGGGGGTGAAACATTTGCACCAATCCTAATGTCTCTGAACCTTGAACCTTTTTTGTGTGATAAGATACCCACGTGAAATATTAAAAGAACGTTAAAAATCCAAAAGCATTTTTGGATAAGAAATCTTGGTCTGAAGACTAAACTGAGAGCCCAATGAGCCACAACAGCACTTCAGTCCAGACGTGTCCTTGGAGGACAAAGGACATAATGTCTGAGAATTCAGTGTTAACGAAACAGCCTTGATGATGATTAGCATGCTTTCAAATGAACGGGCGAACGTTCAAGGCTCAGCAACTACTTCATGCAGACCTTGTTGCATTCTGGTTCTATCTACCCATGCACATCACGCTCGTACCTGGAGCTCAGCCAGTGCCATCTGGAATGGCCATGTACGTGTTCTGATGCTAATATTCCGCTCCTGCCCTTTCAGATGAAATTGCTGAAGCGTTGGATTTGTTTATTATAAATGGAAAAGTATGGAGGACATAATGAAAGGACAAGGGATCGCTGATGAAAAAGACATGATTTAAAGGAGGAGGACAGAACGGCCTGGAGCAGAGAGAGAGAGAGGGAGTACCGGATGACCGCAATCCTTAATCCACGCAACCCCATCGTTAAAGCAGCTCTCGTGGAATAAGCCCATGCAGGAAGCACTAAAAACCCCCAAAGTATTCACGCAAATGAAATGGCCTGAGCACTCGCGGTTTCTAATGCCAAACAAATACAAATAGAGCATAGCTGGTTCCATGAGGATGCTGGAGGCCCTCCAAGGCTCCGCACACACATATGCACAGATAGAAGAAATGTGGAGTGTTATTCATAAAGGCTAATGCTGGTTTGTTTACTAAGCAGACCATAAATTACAGTGCAAGGGAGCTAGAGCTTGGAGCCACTTCCAGAAAATAAGCTCAGATGTTCAGTGACACACAGCTCATAACAGTCTCCGCAGCTTCTTACTTTGAAAATGCACTTTTATATTTGTCTGGGAAGCCATTTTTGTAAGATTTGCTCAAGCTCCTGATAGCTCTGGGTTTTCTGCCTCTGCTAATGACATGAGGAGGTAAGCAATTAGTGAGACTATTCAAAAAAAATTCCCCCCTTCTTTTGTGTATTATTGTGTAGTTCTGCAAAAGGGTTCAGACAGGTCAGATTCCACAAATTTGCTATCACATGCGGGAAATTAAAAATTATTAAAGGGGACGCCGCAGCGTCCATTTTGAGATTTAAACAGTTCTCTTTTGGGCAGTGGTAATTACTGGACCAAGGACTAAAAGCGGGGGGAAAAAAAAGAAGAAAAACATGAACGCTTTAACTGTCATGACACGCCAGGCAAAGAAATAGAAAATCCTATCAGCAGAAAAAAGGGTTTGATTCAAAGTTTTAGAATGAAAAAAAAATCCTGCCTCTCAAAAATGATTATTAAAGATATACATTAAGTAACATTTACATTAAAAAGATTTAAATGTTACTTAATGTAAATATTTAATCCTTTATGTAAATCTTTTTAATGTAAATGTTAATTAATGTAAATCTTTAATACTTTATTAGGGTATGTTAAGATATAATACTAAGCAAATAATACAGGTCTACAATGCTACTTATACTACTCCTGTGAATAATACTCTGCCAAATGCCGTAAATGTAATAATAAATGTTAATAATTACTAAACTTGTTTTTTATTACATTTCTTTATTTATTGCATTATTTTTCTTTTAGCAGTAGTAGCAGTAGTAGCATCCTTAGTAACACACCCTGACTAAGAAGGACTGAGTGGGTATGACACTCAGTGGTAGCCTAGTGGGTAACATACTCGCCTATGAACCAGAAGACCCAGGTTCAAATCCCACTTACTACCATTGTGTCCCTGAGCAAGACACTTAACCCTAAGTTGCTCCTGGGAGACTGTCCCTGTCACTACTGTTTGTATGTTGCTCTGGATGAGGGCATCTGATAAATGCTGTAAATGTAAATCTCCATCTGTTAGCAAACTACCAGCCTTCAAACATGCACACACACACACACACACACACACACACACACACACACACAAAGAAATATATGGTTTTCACACATTTGACAATCTTCACTGGTTACATGTAGCCATAAACAAACTGAGGTACATATGGAAGCAATTACATAAAGCACACTGGGTCCCTTTCCCAAAATGAGCCTGGCTTGCACAGTATATGCAGTAAAGACACACACACACTCTCTCTCTCTCTCTCTCTGCTAGCAGGCTATGGTGAACTATTTCCCCCGTTTGGCAGTCCCACAAATGCAAGCACATATGAGCAGGGTTATAACGTATTTAACGATGCTGAGGTCTGGTGCGGTGCTGTGTAAGCATCTCTAAACGGAGGTGGCCGACAGCTGACAGAGGTGCACTGTGTTTGCTCTCCAACCAAACTGAACACCGGGTGACGCAGGGCCTGGGCAGAGAAGCTTGCCCTGTTGCTGCAACCAAAACATCACGACGCGCGTCTTCCTCCATGTGTCCTGAGTAAATATCCTGGTGCCACTGGCCAACTGCCACCAAACTGTCAGCTGCTTTTGGGTCAAAGGTCAGCCAAGAACATAAAGGCAATAGGAAGACCCAATGAGGACCCCAAGCCAAACAAAACACAATTTAATTAAAGTTTGAATAATAATAATAATAATAATAAAAGATACCAAAACTACATAGGATTACACTAAGATACTGATAAGCAGGAAATAGACATTTGGTCCGGATGGAGGGAGAGAAAAACTCCACTTCCTCCAGTTCTATGTCCCACCCCATCCGTTGAATTCCGCAACTCGCTCTCTTCATCTGTCGATCAAATAAACAAAGGCCTGCAAAGTTGAGGAGAACATCAATCTGCCTCCAACCAGGATGCCCGACACCCAAACATCTCATTAATCTTTGAGTGTCTCAAAATGTCTGCCAATTCTTATGAAAATGCAGTTTTGTGTGTGTGTGTGTGTGTGTCCATCGTTGTCCAAAGTCCCTGCCAAAGGGGGCAGGCAAATAACTTAAAGTGCCTGTCCATTTGGACGTTTGCGTTTCCCATCGGGCCCTTAAAGCATTTGACATTCAAATGGCAGGGAATGGGGTGGCGACCGCACTCACCGGGGGGTGCAGGTGAGCAGCCTAATCTGATTTCTCAGCTGCCCGGACCCCGCTTCCTGTAACTAGGATCCCCGGGGCTCCCCTTCCCCAAGCGCCACTCAAGCAGCAGGGGCCACATTGGGAGCTGGGGTTTAAAATGCCAGAAAAGCAGGAGGCGGCGGAAGGGCCGCGGAGAACCAGTAGGGGTGGCCCGGCTACGGCGAGCCCCAGGAGAGGAACCGAGTGGCACTTTCAGCTGACGAGATGACAGAGACTCGGCAGGAGACGTCACTGTGGGGAGAGAGGGAGGGAAAGGAGAAACCGGAAGGCGGGTGGAGGGGGTGGAGAACACCTTGAACTGAGTGCTGACACGGTGGAAGATGATCTGGCAGATACAGGAAGCCGCTCCACCACGTACGACCCGGTACTCGCAAGAGTAAAATAAAGGAGTAAGCAGATGGGCCTGATTAAAACACAACAATCTCCATTAATGGAACAGGAAGCAGAAAAAAGTGGGAGTGAGGGCAGGGGAGAGAAAAGACAAAGATAAAGCAGTGGAAAGATTTGAATCAGTAGCCCTTGTAGTGGTGCTTCTTTCTCGGGGACTGTTTTGACAAGACTGAAGCTGCCTTTGATCAGAACTCAGGAAGTTTCATCAGGGGCGGAGGCGGTCGGGGCTTGGGGACGAGAACTAGAAAGCAGGACTTTAAACACACAGATGGGGGACAAACACAGAAGGGTTTACCTTATCGATCATGTCTGGACGGTTGGTGGCAGCCAGCACGGTGACGTCTCGGAGCTGCTCCACGCCGTCCATCTCTGTCAGGAGCTGCGCTAGGACCCGGTCGCCCACCCCGCTGGAACGCGAAGAGCTAAAACACAAACACGCGTATAGAGTTTAACAACACTGAACAATAAAGTTTAATTTAAAGTTAAAAAAAATATTCACATAGCAAAACGTCTACGTCAGAGAGCAGGTCCATTTTGACCAATAGATCCAATAGAAGTGCTACTGTAGTTGTCAAAAATGAATGCTAATTTCCAGAGGTGTGGACTCGAGTTACATGACTTGGACTCGAGTCAGACTAGAGTCATTAATTTGATGACTTTAGACTCGACAAAATGTAAAGAGACTTGCAACTCGACTTGGACTTTAACATCATTGACTCGTGACTTCACTTGGACTTGAGCCTTTTGACTTGACAAGACTTGCTGTTTCCCAGAAAACCCAAATATTAAAACGTATGTTATTACCGAACGCTCTGTATCTTTCAATGTCTGTGTATATGTGCGTATTTGCTGTCGGCAAGACATCCAATCAAATTAGATCCACGTTGTTTTGAGCCAACAGCATCCATCCAATCAAATTACAGGACAACCAATGCAGTGGAACTCTCAAATAACACGCCAGTTAGACAAAATGATACCAAAGATAGTTTCGTTCGGATATAAAAACTACGAGGTGGTCAACAAAAAATGAAAAGCAGTATGCAAAACATGCGGGTCGAAGATTACAGATGGAGATGCAACAACTTCCAACTTCGTTCGACATTTGAAGTTGCACAAAGAACGGTAAAATCTGAGTAAATGCTAACGCTAATTTGCTAACTTTTCTTTGCTGTGTAGTTAAATCAGTGAGGCTGTAAACTCGCTGTTAACGTCGCAAACTGGTAATCTGTCCACTGCAAGTTTACTCCCTTAATTCGTACACTTATTAAAGTGATTTTTTAAAACATGGTAGGATGAGGTACTTATACATAACATTAGCCAATGTACAGTATCGCACACAGAAGACGGCGGTCAGCAGCAACGTGTATTTTAGCCACCAACAAAGACGTACAATACATACATATTAGTGGTGGGCCGTTATCGGCGTTAACATGAGACTCTTATCAGGCGATAAAAAAAAATATCGCCGTTAATCTATTCACAAAGAAACGAAATCAAAAAGTTACACAACGCAGAAGAACCGCTACGCAATGATGACTTTCACCTTGATATTTTAGCGTGGATGTATACCTAGCCGAATTGCACTGTAGGGGGCGAGAACGAGTCTTCGAACTGTGAAATTACCACATCAAACGTGACGTGGTAACATGGATGCAGCTATTTAACTGAATAAACAGTTGGTAAACACAAGTACATCTTATTTTCCACTTCCCGCGGTTAAGTCTGTTATGTTCATGTATTTGTTACAGGACAGGACAAACTGCTGTGGAAGTAATTGAAATGCAATATGTCATGGAAATACAATGTTAGCACTTTTTGTTCAAATAATTACAGTTGCACTTGTTTTTTCAGATGCGTTTATTCTGTAAAGCAGTGGTTTAAAATGAAGAATATTAAAAAAATATGAGTTAAATGTTAAAAATGAAGTTAATACTGCAATGTCAGCACTATTTATTTCTGCAGTTTCAATTGCACTTGTTTTAATAAAACAATAGATTTTACACGATCGGTGAAAATATATTATTATTCTGCGGTTGAAAAGACTTGAAAGGACTCGAAACTCAAACTGCAGGACTTAGGACTTGACTTGAGACTTGCCTGTCTTGACTTGGCACTTGACTTGGGACTTGAGGGCAAAGACTTGAGACTTACTTGTGACTTGAAAAGCAATGACTTTGTCCCACTTCTGCTAATTTCTGATAGAAAGTTGTGCTACTAGCGAGGATTCTATGGGTTGCTACGGGTTGCTAGCGGTTGCTAACTGAACCAGGGACCACTAGTCAGGAGAAAATAGGACGTCTGGTCAACCTATTAAGTTAAGATCAAAGTTTTCTGTGCCTTGTGGTGGAAGTAAAAATTGACACTGGTCCGACACAGTACGTCCCTGGATCCTAAATTATGAATGTAAGAAAAACATCAGAATGACGTAATTATATTGGGGGAGGTTAATATTGGCAGGATCTGATCAAATTACACCTATGTTGCAAACCAATTATCCCTTCATGGAAATTGATGGCAATAACTTCTTTCTGCAGGATAATATACCGTGGCATACCACAAACATGGTTCAAGAATGGCTTGAGATATTGACTTGCCCTCCAAATCTATGTTCAATTGAACATCAAGGGTGTGGGGGGGTACTCGGGTCATAATGTTATGGCTGACTGGAGTAGCAGATGGGTCTTATTTGCGGTCAGACTCCGCCCAGGGGCATGTATTTGGCTCTTCACTCACGTGCAGCAGCTTTGATACGAGACGTTGTTTGTCTGCTCCACGTCTGGCAGCGGTCCTGACACTTATCAGGCCTGAAACAACCAAAACGAGCCAGCAGTGCTGTGCATTCATCCCCACTGCGGTTCTGACCAAGTCAGACTCTCACGAACACTTTAGTATTACGCCACTGCAGCTGTCGCGAAGATATCATCTGATTCGGATTGATTACAAACCTCTTAGCAAGAAAGTCTTTCAGAGGCTGACCACAAACTCAAAAAAATGTTAACCCCAAAATAAGGCTTCGCTGCATTTTTGCTGTTTTTTTTTTTTTATGTGGTGCAATGCGGTGCTTTGCCGTCTTGATCTCCACACACAACCGGACAGCCACCCAGTCCTGACACAAACACACACACTCACACACAGAAAAAAGTGCCACAAGTCATCAGTCCCGACACAGTCATGCCGAGATGCACAAAGGCACTCTCTCCTGCCGCCGCTGACTTACGGCTCACTGGAGAGGAGAAAAGCCAATAAATCTTCCCCCATCCCTCTGTCCACAGGACACTCACTCAAACTAATACCTGTCTGGGCCAACGAGCGCCTCCTCTGCGGCAGGGAAAGCAGGTAAAGATTTCAACATTCAGTGTCAACAAAACAAGACGTTCCTTTCACATCAATAGTGAAAAATTATAAATGAAGCACTTATGGAAATGAAACCACCTGTTTTTTTCTGAATCAATAAAAAAAATCATTTGTCGCTTCAAAGACTTGCGATAAACTATAAAGCCCCCAATCAGACCCAAGACAGCTTCTAGCCAGAGGGACTGATGGGACATTTCCCTCACTGGGCAGGGCCGTGTCCAACGGGAGAGTGAGGTCTGGTTTGGCCTCTCTCTTATGGAGGAAGCATGCGTCGTATCTGACTCCTCCATCTGCTGCAGATAGCACAAAGAGGGGCTTGTGTGCCTCTGGACACCACTGCAGTCCCCCCCTAACGTCCCCCTTTCTTAAATCCACAGATGTTCAGAGTGCCATCCTAGACTTTGCCCTCTTCTTTTTTTCCTCAAGTCTGGGTAAGGAGGCGTGTAGGGTTATAATACTACTAGCTGCTGGATTTCATCACAGTTAAGGGTGCTGTTATACATGTGATTGCAAATTGTAAAATACTGGTCACAAAACTACAACCCACATGCCAGACATGGTATGTTCTCTAACAAAAATGTGACAAGATGACAATATATAATGAAAATGTATTAAATAGAACAGTGAAGAAGGTAATCGAAATAACCCTTGACCTTCGACTTCAGACTTACTGTCCTCTTTCGCCAGCAAGAGCATCAATTTCATCGAAGAACACAATGCTTGGAGCAACCGCCCTGGCCTTCCTGAAAACCTGAAAAAAAGAGAGAATCTATAATGCATATGGATGAAAAATTTCAGGAAAAAACAAAATAATTCATTTTCGAGGCAGTGCATCATGCCAGATCAATGCAAATCTGCTTTCCAATCACCTAGTTGTTCCCTGCAAAGTGGTCCACACACAGTATTTAGCCAAGATTCCACACCACTGGGAGAAAAAATATCAGTTCATATGGAACTGGACTGTACTCCTGCAAAGAATTTCAAACAAGCATCCAAGGTGTTTACGTTACCAGGGAAATAAACACAGGAAGTTGTGTCTGTGTTGGTGATTTTACATGGGAGTTCCAAATATAGGAATTCTGTTGAGGGAACTTCCCTGAAATGACATTCCCTGAACAGGGAGATGGGATCGGGGGGAGTACTGTTTATGTACACTGTGGAATGGAACGCAGCTAAAGTGCTTGATCCTATAATGAAACATTCATCACAGGATGATCACGCCCCATCCACAGAAGGAATATGGTTGATGAATATGATGATGATGATGATGTACATCTCAACTAAACACCTTTGTGAGATTTTGGTTGCACTACATGAATGAAATGCATTGGAAGAATTATTCCATTAATTTAATTTATTTAAACCATCCTTATAGAAGAAAGCGCAAAAAAATGAATGGGACAGGACAGAGATGACATACCTCCTGAACTGCCCTCTCTGACTCCCCTACATATTTGCTCAGCAATTCTGGGCCCTGAAAAGGAGAAAAGTTGCATTATGTCATGGCACTGCTCGTAAAAATCGGCTCCAGAGCGCTGAGCGCATCCGCCAGAATCATATCCAGGGGTTTTGGGGCCAAAACTCTGATTACTGTAACCAGAAAATGAATCAGCCAGCCCGAGAGACCTTGCTAAATAAATAACATGTTCTCTTCCAATTCAGTGTTAATCGACTCTCGTTAGCTTTATTAACAACAGAGTTACCTGCTGGCACAGATCATGTAAGCTTACCTCAACAGGAAGGAAGGAAGAAGGGGGGGGGGGGGGGGGGCAAAAAAATTAAAAACAAACCACCAAACAGGCCACACCGAGGCACATCTGAGCCGCAGCCAAGAATCTCAGAGATTAAAGGCAGGTTCTTTAAGAAAAGAGAGCGAGAGAGGAGGGTGGGGGGTGGAGGGGGCAGAGGACAAAGAAGGAGACAGGATCGCTACTCAACACCCTCCCTCCCTTAGAGGCAGATAAACATGCACTCTGCAGTCAAATGCACTTCCTGCCCAATCTCGCACTCACAGACACACACACACACACACACCACCTTGCAGCTCACACGAAAACAACTCTTAAATTACAGCCCTTTTGTCTCCTGCTGGGGCTTAGAGATTTACTCATTAATCTTCATACCTGTGGTGTGGCAAGGCCAGTTCTATGGCTTTGCAACCAGACACACACACACACGCACACACACACACTTGCATAGTCTCACACACACTGTAATAATTTGCTGTGTTTGCAGCACCTGACCACCGCAAACAAATATGGTTTTAATAAAAGATGTCATGCTAATATGGGAATGTCGAGACAGTTTCAATTATCTACAGATCGCAGGTATTACACAATAGAAAACTACCCAGCATCCCCTACATCTAAACACACCCCAAAAAGTAACTCTGTCAACAAAAGGCCACTCAGTCCGTCGAGATGAGCCGCTATGCGTCCAAAACCTGGTGACAGCTATCAAAATAATCTACAACCCAATGTATCCGGCAATAATCAATCTCTATCAGCAAGACCATCAGGACGCCGTGGGGGGGCGGACGGACGTCTAGGCAAAGCCCTGTCGGGAAGAGGAGGGTGGGTGATGAATGAAGAGGACAAACACGAGGTCACGGAGGTCAAGTGAGACCTGAAGACCTGAATCTTCGTTGGCGCCGCCTAAAGGGAGCAAGACCCCCCAAATAACACTTCCTCAACAATGACCTGGTTACCCAGAGATAACCACAGAAATATTTGGTGATGGTTTGCCAGTGAATGGTCTTTAAAAATGAACAAATCTATTGTGAGGCATAAACAGAGGGGCAGACTTTCAAACGACCACAGTGCTACACATCAGCAAATGAAAAATAAAGACTAAGATATATATATATACAGTGGGTACAGAAAGTATTCAGACCCCCTCAAATTTGTCACTCTTTGTAATATTGCAGCCATTTGCTAAAATCTTTTTCCTTATTAATGTATACACAGAACCCAATTTTGACAGAAAAACATTTTTGCAGATTTATTAACAAATTAAACAAATTTAAATATCACATGGTCCTAAATATTCAGACTCTTTGCTCAGTATTTAGTAGAAGCACCCTTTTGATCTAAAACAGCCATGAGTCTTTTGGAGAAAGGTGGGGTTTGGGGGTCCTCTGCCACTCCACCTTGCAGATCCTCTCCAGTTCTGGTAGGTTGGAATGTAAGCGTTGGTGGCCATTTTTACATCTCTCCAGAGATGCTCAATCGGGGTTCAAGTCAGAGTTGTTGTTGTTTTAGCTGTGTACTCATGGTCTTGTTGGAGGTAAACCTTCGGCCCAGTCTGAGGTCCTGAGCATTCTGGAGGAGGTTTTCATTCATGAAATCCCTGTAATTGGCCACATTCATATTTCCCTTGATTGCAACCAATCTTCCTGTCCCTGTAGCTTCAAAACACCTCCACAGCATGAGGCTGCCACCAACATGCTTCACTGTTGGGTCTGTATTGGACAGGTGATGAGCAAAGCCTGGTTTTCCCCACACATACCGCTTAGAATGAAGGCCAAAAAGTTCTATCATGGTCTCATCAGACCATAGAATCGTATTTCTCACAATCTTGGGAGTCCTGTGTGCACTGCGTGCTGTGCTGCTGTGTATCACAAGTGACAATCACTAGACTTTCCTTCAATGTGGGCTTTCATGTCTGTTGTACTGAGGAGAGGCTTCAGTCAAGGCACTCAATCATAAAGCCTTGACTGGTGGAGGGCTGCAGTGATTGTTGACTTTCTACAACTTTCTCCCATCTCCTAGGTGCATCGCTGGAGCTCAGCCACATTGATCTTTGAATTCTTCTTTACCTCTCTCACCAAGGCTCTTCTGCCCCAGTTTAGCCAGACGGCCAGTTCTAGGAGGGGTTTTGGTCATCCCAAACGTCTTCCATTTAAGGATTGGCCACTGTGCTCTTAGGAAACTTAAGTGCAGCAGGTTTTTGCAACATTGGCCAGATCCGTGCCTTCTGGCAGATCCTTGATTCTCACTGATTCTCATTTGGTCTGACATGCATTGTGAGCTGTTAGGTCTTATATAGACAAGTCCAATCAGTATAATCAAACACAGCTAGACTCAAATGAAGGTGTAGAACCATCACAAGCATGATCAGAAGAAATGGACAGCATCGGAGTTAAATATATGAGTGTCACAGAAGGGTCTGAATACTTAGGACCATGTGATATTTCAGTTTTTCTTTTTTAATAAATCTGCAAAAGTCTAATCAATTCTGTGTTTTTCTGTCAATGTGGGGTGCTGTGGGTGCATTAATGAGAAAAAAAATAACTTGAATGATTTTAGCAAAAGGCTGCAATATTACAAAGAGTACAAAATGTTTATACCCATTTATATACCCACTGTATATCACTGGTAGTACAGAAACATCTCTGTAATTTTAAACATTATAGTCATTTTGATATCATGATTAATGAGTGCTGATGCATGTACAGAAGGGCATCAAACTTGCTGAAATGTGTAACAAATTGAAGACATAAACAATAATGTCTCTCTGTGTGCTAATTCTGTCCCCAATTAGGACCTGACATGTTTTAACTTCTCTAGAACTTCATAAGGGCTGCGGCAACACACCTTGATAGCGAGAAAGTTGAGTCCACTCTCATTGGCCAAAGCCTTGGCAATCATTGTTTTTGAACAGCCTGGCGGTCCATAGAGCAAAACTCCTTTTGGTGGCTGGATGCCCATTCGGGAAAAGGCTTCAGGATGCCGGAGGGGCCACTCTACAGCCTGCTTCAGTTTCAGCTTCACCTCCTCCATTCCCCCAATGTCAGACCAGCAAACCTGTGAGAAAGAGATGGGATGAATAACACAGCATTACACGCTCGAGGAATGTTAACAATTGGTCAAGTGTTACAGGACCTGCAAAACAGGAAAGTATGGGTAGGTAAGCCAGTGGTTCACAACGTGGAGTCCATGGCCCTCCTTTCATCTGTGCTGAGGTTAGCAAAATTCGATTTTTAAATATTTAAAAAAATCCAACGGATCTAACAGGATTATCAAAATATGGTAATCCCCAGGGCAGTGGTGGCCTAGCAGTTAAGGAAGCGGCCCCCGTAATCAGAAGTTTGCCGGTTCGAATCCCAATCCGCCAAGGTGCCACTGAGCAAAGCACCGTCCCCACACACTGCTCCCCGGCCGCCTGTCATGGCTGCCCACTGCTCACTAAGGGTGATGGGTTAAATGCAGAGGACACATTTCACTGTCTGCACCGTGTGCTGTGCTGCTGTATATCACAATGACAATCACTTCACTTTATTTCCATACAGACTCTACATAGTCTAGAGTGTAAAACAAATAGAATAAGAAAATGAACTCAAACAGTTTTTTTGCAAATAAATGTTTCAAATAAATAATTTTATTCTTTTAATGCATGTATGTAGAAAATAATTGAAGTCGGAATTGTGTGGAACTATAACTTTAATAAATAAACACCATATATGCATATTCTGCTGAAGTGTAGATGCGACAGTGCTCCAGAAGAAGCAGATCTCTACCTGTCACGCTGACGAATAGAACCTTCCCATGACCGGCCTGGACGGGACTGAGTCACCTCTAGCACTAATGCCGTCGTTGATTTCTCAAGAGCAACTCCTTCACTAACACATCCCAGGCCACCAGTGCCGTCTCCGGGGAGCTAAGCACCTAATGGAAACCTGGCACCCGGCCACATACTGTAAATACCCTGCACTGAACATTTTACAGGCAGGATCAGTAATGCATGCTGGCCTTCCGGCTTGCCGGCACACCCCCCCCCCTCCTCAACCAAACGGCCTTTCCTACAGCCCTACCAAAGCAGCACTGCTGGATCATAATTCATTCAGCCTGGTGAGGGCCGCCTCAGCCAGCCAGGTAGATGTGCAAGGGTATGATGTGTGAGTGTGTGAAGGCCTCATGGGACGTGCATAATCTGCAGTGCGTGGTGCCGAAAAAATGAAATGAATGCACTGCTGTGACAGACTGTGTCTGATGCCCAATTAAAAGGCTCTGGCTGAGTCACACCTTGCCAGTTATTATCTTTTACTGTTGTTCTCTTCAGTTTACGAGGGGCCTTTCGCAGCGCGGGCTTTGATGAGGGTGGTGGAACGGAGGTCACCCAGCCACTCGGGGAGGAAGAAAACGGGTGAAGAAAAAGGAAAAGGAGGTTGGAGCTCCAGCTGCCAGATCAAAATATTAAAGTTCCGGTCTCAGTGGCGTGCTCCGGCTCCGGCTTCACTGGAAGTTTTTTATATAAAATGGATTAGAAACAAATGTTTGCACTCATGTGGATATAATCAAGTCGGCCTTTGCGGCCAGCCCCTTCAGCTGTGCTGGGGTAACTGAAGCCTTCTTTTGTTTCCAGGAACCCAGCCGCAAGAGCCGATCCTCTCGGGGTGAGCTAAGTGCAGCGCAGGAAACCGGGGCCTGCGCTGGCGAGGGCCATCATCGCGGGCCTAACCTGTTTCCAATTAGCGGAGGGGAATGATGCGAGCTCCTTCCTGTCGGTTATGTCTCGCACATGCAATCTCCAAAACATCCTGGAGTCGAAGCGATACGCGCCGCCTCCCACCCCCCAAAAAACACTCCGACCTCCTGTCCACTAAGTGCGTGATTCATCATTTTGGAGTCAGAGGGATTGGGACCATTCATAGACCAATTTATCTGCATCCTCTGTGTAACCAGCTAGTATGTGGTCAAAAAGTCTAAAACTTAGTGCTCAGCACGTGCCACATTTATATTTAATTATCATAGCGCTGTTACCCTTTCATAAGTTCCTTCCTGGACAAATGAAAAACAGCTTTTACATAAGACGACATAAAAAAAAAAAAATTCTATTCTTCTGTTGACACCTGTAGGTGTTTGTCCTCTAATGTTTTCTTCCTGTTGTTCCTCCCCAGGGTCACGTATTGTTCCACTGACTTGAATGAAAACTGAAGACCGGCAGTAACAGGAAAAAAAAGAAATCATCAACATTACTTAATATGTTTATCGTGTTTATTGTTCCGGATTACGCCGTACCTTTGGGACGTCAACGGCCACCTCTCTCATGGCGCTTGGTTTGACCTGTGACATGGCCAGCTGGAGATCAGACAGGGTGACTGTCACCAAATCCATCATTTCTTTATCAGACAGTCGGGGAGAGCTGGCTAGAACTCGTCTCAGTGCGTTCAGTCCTGAAAATAGGAACAAACACAATAATTCATCAGAAATATTTAAAGTAAAAAAAAAAAAAACGACACAGTGGAACTATCAAGTTCTAGAATCAACCTTCCCTTTAGTTAATGTTCTCAGGACGAGAAGCATGAAACATTGGCGTTAAACCCTGCTTATTATGTCCTGTTTAAGGCTCATGCTAGCGCAAGTTCTAATGACACACATGTTGAGAATGTTCATCCACCTCAATAATTAACTCTGAGAAAGACCAGGACACGCATCCACCGCCGTGAAGAAAAGACTACCTAGGAATCACCCTGCTGGAGGCATCTGCTGAATAAACATTAAAAAAAGCAGCAGCATGGCGAGACAACTGCGTGTTGTTCTGCAGGTCAATATCGCACGCAAGGCAAGCTGTGCCTCGAAGACACTATTGATGTTCACGGCAGCTCTGTGGTTATTCCATTACAATGGTAACCAGAGGATGGAAATAATCAAGTGCTTGTGCTGTGACAATCTGGGCTTCCGTTACAGGTATTTTATACTCGATACCACTCATTGTTGTCAGTAATGACACATCCACAATGCAACAAAAGTCCCTAACAATGACAATAACTACTGCATTATATTTACCTGGAATGAAATTGCAAGCAAAAATAAACGAAATCACTATAAGATCACAATAAAATCTGTATCATCACAAAATAAATCAAGTGAATAAAATGGAACCAATAACCTTGAACGACCCAAAGTTCTCTTTTTTCCCCCAAAAAAAACAAGTCCAAAAGGTTGCATATTTGAATGTTAACCCATAAAAACCCTGCTCAAGGCACGTTCAACTCTGGAAAAGTCATGAAGGAACCAAGTGACTGATAAAGTCTATGATGAGTTACATCAAACACAAAACCTCTGTGTGTACATTCCAACATGGGTCTGCAGCATTGAGGCTCCTTGTTGAGGCACAGCCTCATTCATTGTTCAGCTGCCATGCTGAACCCAAAAACACTTCAGTCGCTCAATCAAGAGTGCCGAGGAGATCAGGCCACTCAGGAAAAGGCTCAGGTCCCATGCAATACACTTTCTTTCACAGACACACACAAACACAGCCCAGAGGCTTCCATCTCCTGGCCGTGGCTGCTGCAGACGGCGAGGAGGGGGATTTAAGATCAGACAGGACTGCATCCTGTTTATATTTTCCAGAATCCGTCAGACGGAGACTCTCCGGAGCACAATGGGAGCGACAGCCAAAGCGTGCAAGGTCAGCCTGTTCCAGCCTCGACCTGAATGCCGCCTCCATCAGTCCCCCCCGCCATCCCCACCCTCGCCACTGCGCCGGCCCAGGCCGGATGAGACGGCCATCTCTCTTGAATTAATGCTCTCGCAGCTGCACAAAAACACCGAGGCCTCCCTCCATGATGGTTCTCTCCTCGGAGCAGACAATATCATATTAATGAACACAAGTATGACACAATATTGTTAAGCTATAGCTATAAAATGTTAGACATGGAAAAAGTGGGAGGAAAAAAGAAATCAATAACAGGGGAAACTAAAAGGGAACAGCTAATAAGGCTAACCTAGAATGCAAAGACGAATAACAATGATCCCAACATCCCAGTAATTTACCATAACACTATCGTAACTTTGTTCCACCTGTAAGCTCTGTTTGTCTCCTTTTGAAGAAATAGTCTGATTCCTTGAACATGATAGCCAGTAAACGTTATTCCCATTAGCACTCTGTAGCATTAACAATTCTAGCAGCAGCTGTTATTAAATAGGAAGGCCAAATCTCAAGAAACTCAGTCCTTCCTCACGTGATAAAACAGCTAAACATCCCTAATGCTAATGCTAATCAGTAGCATGGATGAGTGTGCTGTTTTTTGGTAACAATGCGTGAAATTTTTTTTTTTTTATAGTTTACACAAACACAATAAGCTCACTGACTTTCCTCTACATTCCACATTTTCTGGAGAAGGGCAGCAGGTTTTGTGGTACAACATGTTATTACTTGGCAGCATCTTTACCACATCCTCCACGTCTGAGATGAAGAAAACCTCATAGTGATGCCAACTCAACATGCCTGTCAGTAAGTGGCTCTTTTCTTTCATGTTGGCTCAGGACCAAACATGGATGGAATTAAGGAATAATTTTCAACTCCTCTGCATTAATTCCCGTGTTTTCCATGTTTATTTGTTTAACTCATTTTAAACATTTGTAGAATGGAGATGAAAACTCATCTTTCAGGAAAGCTACTTCTTTCAAAAGCACAATAGGTTCAGCAAAGAACACATCCGACACACTGTTTAGCAAGACAACGCAACACAACAGAGCTTAATTTGAACCTTATGTGGACTTCTTTTTTCTTTCCTTCTTTCTTTTTTGATGGACTTTCCTGAATGTTTTGAATTCACCCGTGATCTGGAGGTGATTGGGACCAAGGGCCCCAATTCCAAGAAGAGACATTTGCAAAACATCACACCAGGCCAGCAGATGAGCCTCAGAGAGCAGAAAGCAGCGTGCCGTTCCTTTTTCATCCGGGACAGATCATTTAAAAAAAAAAAGCAAAACCAAGGGAGAGAGAGAACGAAAGAGGAAGAAAAAGAGTGGAATAAAAAAAAAAAAAAAACAGGAAATTCAGAGGCATACATGGTAACAATTATGCATATCTGAAATAGCAGAGCGCGAGAGGCTACTCTGATGCTCAAATAAATGCGTAGACGCTGTTTACACACCATCTTAAACACATTTCATGGGTTGTCACTGGCAATCCTCAAAAAGGGACACGGTCACGATCTGATTAATGATGTGGTTGTAATTGCGTTGGGGGCCTTTGTTCAAAAAGGCGAGATTTTATTTTTTTTTCCGTCTGATGCCGACGCAGAATTGTATTACTGCACTGGGAATAGCCAAAGAAAAACTAAAAAACAGCCGAGAAACAGTTGCTCTTTCAAGACGGGCTTCCTACATTCCCAGATTTGCCATGTGTTGAAAATCTTGAGAGAAGAAAAACACTGCGCAGCCAAGAGCGCTTGACAGGACGGCCGCAACAGACAAGTTGCTGATGTCCCCAAATGAGTTGTGAAATAGTTTTGGCATTGCTCCCAAAAAAAAAAAAAAAAAAAAAAAAGTAGAAATAAAAAAAGGAAAACAGGAAGATTTTCATTATTCCGCAGGGCTTCCGGAATACTCTTTACACCTGTATTTACAAAACCCAACAGCTGTTCCCGAGCTGAAGCGGCAAAATAATACGTGCCCTTAGTAACACAGCGCGGGCCGCCATTAGGTGAAGGCAAGGACAGAGGTTAGAAAGTACGTGGGGAACATTTCCGGATTTTATAAACACAGCACCCAAATAAACTTCACATACTGATCCGGCAATATTTATGTGGCCCGGCCTGAAATTCCGCAAGTGTCTTTAAAAGGACAGGAGGGTAGGGAAAAGCGCTTTATATGGAAGGCTGCCTCTGTAAACACCATCCAGCATCCAGTCCTGTTTATCTCATTCATGTCTCTGCAGCAGAATTTATGTCAAACATAATACTGCTAGCGCTTTTCCCCCTTTCTTCTTTTTTTTTTGGTTCTCCCCCCCTCCCCTACATCTTCAAGCATACTTATTCACTGTAGCAGTGCATATTCCAGCAAGAACAGCATTTTCTTTCCCACAGTTTTGTAAGGGCTATTGGTTTTGCAAAAATTAACAAAGACACAGTGTAAAAATAGACAACCACCAACCATCTTCTGTAGCTGCTTATACAGACAAAAAAGAAACAGCAAAAAAAATAAATAAAAAAAACAAGCAACATCTGTACAAATCACAGCAAATAATGAATATTAAACGTTATTTGACAGCACTTACGTACAAGACATGTTCAGCTGCTCGTGTATGTGCGCCTGTGTGAGTCCTTATGTGTAGCCCTGAGTGCACACCTGTGCTGTGCAAGATTTCTCCATGTAAGTGGTTAATAGTGTTTGTGCCACAGCCCCACCCACCCCAGGACATGAAGCCAACATGTAAGAGGACCAGGTAAGGCCCATCCAGATACCTCAACAGGGCATGAGACCCCATGCCCTGTTTGGAGGGGTATGGAGCTGACAACCCTCTCCCAAACCACAGTTGGTGTCAGCTTGGTCCCTCTCAAAAATCCTCAATGTCTAAGTGCAATTAAAATTTAGAAGTGGGTACTGGCACCACAGGAAAGTCTGAAC
Source organism: Denticeps clupeoides (assembly GCF_900700375.1). NCBI lineage: Eukaryota > Metazoa > Chordata > Actinopteri > Clupeiformes > Denticipitidae > Denticeps > Denticeps clupeoides. Next base: position 157,328 of record NW_021630091.1, read on the forward strand.
GAACAGACTGCCCTCTGGATGCCATTCAGTGTGCCCACCGCCAAGGTCCTATATGTATATATATTGATAAGGTCAGTAATGAAAGGACGATAGGATCAGGGGCAAGGTACTCCATCCAGGCCAGGACCGCAGCCCCCGCACTGAAACCCTCAGGAAGCCCACCCCCAGGGAACCCCCAGATGGCCCTAGCCCATACGCCCCCGTACACCCTCGACAATGACCAAAGCGTGACGAAACCACGACCCCCACACCAACTATGTGATGGAGTTGATCTAAGGAATCCAGAGAGATTGACCTGATGTGGCAGCAGAGGCAGCATCAAGACTTATATAGTCCAGCAAATGATCTCTACACTGTTTGATTTTCAGATTATTTTTCCAGTTTGAATCCTGAACCGCCAAGGTGCCGCTAAAAGCAGAGGACACATTTCGTTGTGTGCACTGTGTGCTGTGCCTCAGTGTTTCACAATAACAATTACTTCACTTTCACTAAATTAATTCATCTTCAATTTCTTGTTCACACTGCACAGTACATGAGCAGTCCACAAAGTGGAATTTGTTTGTTCCTGAAAGGGTTACAAGAAACCAGATCCAGACTTCAGAGCATGTTTTGAGGCTGGCAGAAGCTCCACCTGAAACATGTTACATCTGAGCTGTGACTCGAGATGCTTATTTATTCCTTGGTTTTAACGCAGGGGTGGGGTTGCAAGTGACTGAACCGCTCAGATGCAATGTTGCTTTTCTCCTGTGCAGCCAGAGGGTTTCCTCTGTCTAGAGACACATGTAAGCAGTGGGTATGGAAGTGCCACGCCCCAATTTACACTGTTTAGACGCCTTTGTGACTAATCAGCCAAACCCAAGCAATCACATCAAAGACTAGAAGGCATAACAGAATGAGGAGATTAAAGTGACAGACTTTAAAGTACGTACACTGTGATGTAAGTACTTTTTTTTGTTCACATATTTTATCAAAATAACTGAATGTTGCTGAATATTAGCTTCAGTTTCACCACACTTCCACAAGACGGCACTGGCCCAAACATTGCATGAGGCTCACTGAAAAGGTGAACTCTCCTATTGATTTCTTTCTTGGTGGGCTTATATTACATAGAATTGAGTATATTTGAGCTGCGATTAATGGGCTTCAGACCCTCCATTATTTCCTGCTGAATACCCAGAGGTATCATTGCATTACTGTAACAATATTCTTCTGGAAGTAATATATTATTTGGCATTGCAAATTCAGTGTAATGAAGCCACAAAAGGAAAGGCAGAACACACTCATTGTGTCCTGTTGCATGTGTGTGTGTGTGTGTGTGTGTGTGTGTGTGTGTGTGTGTGTGTGTGTGTGTATGTATGTGTAGACCAGCTGTCTTGACATTGTCACCAACCCCTTCAGGTTGCCCAATTCTCTCATAAGACAAGGGGGCAAAAATAGCACATGTTTACATCTCAGGGACGTTGACCTTGCATGTCCCAAAAGCTACGCGGCCTTAAGGAAACCATGCTGCACGCAGCACGTACCCACACACAGGTCATTGTTAACCCAAGAAGGGGAAACAACTGTGTTCTGTCTGGGGGTTCAAACAGGTGTTCTAAGCATTTATATCACAACAAGGCATCTAAAAAAAAAAAAAAAAAAAAAAAAAAGTTGAACCAGACACAAGTGTGTCACAAGTGCAGCCATGACAGGCGCCCGGGGAGCAGTGTGTGGGGACGGTGCTTTGCTCAGTGGCACCTCAGTGGCACCTTGGCGGATCGGGATTCGAACCGGCAACCTTCTGATTACAGGGCCGCTTCCTTAACCGCTAGGCCACCACTGCCCCAAAATGTGGCCTCTGCTTTTAACCATCACCCTTGGTGAGCAGCGGGCAGCCATGACAGGCGCCCAGGGAGCAGCGTGTGGGGACGGTGCTTTGCTCAGTGGCACCTTGGCGGATTTGAACCGGCAACCTTCTGACTACAGGGCCGCTTCCTTAACCGCTAGGCCACCACTGCCATGTTTAAGAGCCATACTAAATATGTTTACATAATGGTAACATATAATGTATAAATAATAAAAATGTATGAACTAATTCATAAATTTATGAACCTTAAACAACTGAACTGTCCAGTCAAATAAAAAGAGCATTTTATTAATAAAGTCAACTGAATAGCCTGCACCATCAACCGTAACCCCCCCCCCAAAAAAATCATTCAAATCCAACCACCAGTTATAAGAGAATAAGAGTAGTGTCAGTAATGAAGTGCATTTATATAATAAACACTTGCTCACTTACTATCCTTAGCAGCTTTGTCCTGTAACTCAGGGTACAGGACAAACTCATCCACTGCTCACCGATGGTGATGATTAAATGCAGAGGACACAGGCGCAGCCCATCACTGGGTGCACACACGCCATTCATTCACTCAAACCTGGGAGTCCCCAGTCCACTTAGGATACATGCCAGGGTTTCTGCAGGTTTAAAGAAGCCAAATGCAAGACTATGTAAAACCTTTTCTAAGGCCACTTTTATGAAATTTAAGACCCAGCATTGTCCGAGGGCCAGAGTTTTTTTTCAGCAGACACTGTTACGACTAGATGCGTTTCTAAGATACAACATTAATTGCAATTTATTTTAATTAATATATTATTATTTGATGTATTAACTTCTGTTATTTGGTAGCCATAGTCAATGTTAACGCTCATTTAACCTGTACTGCTGTGAGCCACTAGGGGGCAACAATACTATTTGCTAATCATTTTCAGTGGCATTTTTTTCACATGTGCGACATGGGCCGTTGCCCAGGGTGACATCGTGGATGTGAGCAGCATCATGGGCATGAAAATATTTTTTCGTTTTCTTTTTTTTCTTCTTCTATCGCCTATTTGTGGGGAGGAAGGGAGTCCTCGACTTGCGAGATGTGCCTGCTGCTTGCCACACTTCGCAGATGGAGCGGATAACCAGCTGAGGGGATGGGCCTCACACAGGGCATCAAACAGGCTAGGACTACCCCATCCATAGGGTCATTTCCATACGAAGTGCACAGTGAATGCTGGATTATCGACTGATTGAACGCATGTTTCATTTGATTTATTCTGTCTGCTCTATATCTAAGTCCTTTAAACTATGGATTTAAGGATTACTAGTCCTTTTTTATGAAATTTAAGGAATTAATTCTGAAAATTCTAATTTAAGACTTTTTAAAATCCCTGACATGCCTTTGGGAGGCAGAAGCACATCGGAGAACCTGAAGGAAACCCACGTTGCACGGGGAGGGCAAGTTAATTCCACATACAAACGGTCCAAGCCAGGATTCAACCTCACAACCTTGTGAGGCCACCTCGCCAGCCGCAGCGCCACCTTGTGGCCTTTACAGAGGGTGTTCGGAAACGTAATTTCTCTTGTGTAATAATGACCCCCATGTAGCTGCTTATGTCAGACAGCTGTGTTCGGAATCCATAGAGACTATATATGAAGGGGTGGTGAAATCATAATTAAGAGTTATTCCAACAGGCGTGCTGGGAGGCATGAAATAACACCATACTTGATCTGTAATACGAATTACAGCAAGCCGGGGGTGGCTCTAAAGTGAAGTGATTGTCACATGTGATACACAGCAGCACCGCACACGGTGCACACAGTGAGATTTGTCCTCTGCATTTACCTTTACATTTACAGCATTTATCAGACGCCCTTATCCTGAGCGACTTACAATCAGTAGTTACAGGGACAGTCCCCTTGGAGCAACTTAGGGTTAAGTGTCTTGCTCAGGGAAACAATGGTAGTAAATGGGATTTGAACCTGGGTCTTCTGGTTCATAGGCGAGTGTGTTACCCACTAGGCTACTACCACCGGCTACCATTTAACCCATCACCCTGATTGAGCAGTGGGCAGCCATGACAGGCGCCCAGGGAGCAGTGTGTGGGGACGGTGCTTAGTCCGACGTTTTTACTGCAGCACAGATCTTAGGCTCCACGTTTGTCTTATTTTTTTGTTTTCTTGTTTTTGTTCTTCTGTATTTTTTCGGAACCCTTCGCCTCTTCTCTCCGGGACTTTCAAAGAAAAATCCAGAGTGTCACGTCTCCCTCACTGGTCCGTAAATCAGCTCTCTCCCCCGGAACGAGTCACCCCCACACCACCCGCCATCTCTTCAGCTGGTAATGCAATACGCCACGCTCCCGGGACCACCCAGGAGGACCAGCGCGTAGACACACACTCCAGTCCACATCCCCTCCTTCTGTGCCACGGGATGAAAATGGTCCTCGCCGGCCACAGAAACACTCCAACATCCTGCCACTGTTTACCATTAAGGCCGGGTGAAGGGGGGACTCCAGGCCTGACAATTACAGAGCCCGATCTGAGCGCCTTACGAGTGCCTCCGCCTCTCTCTCCAGTCTCCCTGTGTGTGTGAGTCAGTGTGTCCTTCTCTCAGCGGAATAGCAGTGGAACATCACCACATCCTCCGGGCGACCGGACCCACATCCTGATGTCAGTGGAGGCTAACGGCCTGCGGTGAGCCACAGTGTTCCTCCGCCTGTCCAAACCGAGCCCAGTTCTCGCACAGGAAGACGAGCTCGCAGGCGGAAGTGGCACACAAACACGCTCACCCAGCCGCGTGCCGGGAACAAGCAATAAACTCTTTTTGGAACCATCTTCAGCTACCTAACAAATCCAGACCTGCAAGGCTGACTCCACTTGGTTTGTTAACAATAAAACTATCAACGTGAAGAGCTAAAAGGTACAGAAACCACTGAGATGAAATAAAAAAAATAAAATAAAAAAAAAGGCTAACTTTTATGTCCTGGTTAAAGCTGTAATCCGTGGCTACATCCACTCTGTCTATCTGACTGGTCCAGGCTACTCACTTCTCTGTCTGGCTGCACCACGGCCACTTTCAAACGTACAGGAAGATCTGGACCACGGGCAATCAGAGGCGGGCCCAAAATCGGTCGCACCCTAGAGCCCTGAGAAGCAAGAACAATTTCAATGTCGTTCTTGGTAATGTGATGCTGTGCTGCCTAATGTTAGGTGGGAGTCTCACCCAGAGGCGTCAACTGGGTTTCAGAAACTATTACACGCTAAAATGTCTGGCTGGGTAGTTTCTCCTCTCCAAGATACAAATCCTCAGCACATGCTTGATGTGACTCCACGGCAATGATAAATGCGTATTAAGTATAGCATATTTATTATAGGAAAAATGTGGCCCTTAGCGCACCCCACGTACCCAGAATGCATTTAAACCACGGCCTGCCGTCTGGACGGGTCCAGTTCCACTCCCTGTGGCGAGCAGTTGTAGATTAAAAAACGGCACGGTACTTCGGGCTGCACAGACTGCAAACACTGTTCTACATTTATGTGCATTAAGGTTTATGACACCATTTGAGAAAAAAAAAAAAAAAAAAGTTTATCGGCCTGAGCTGAAGCTGGACAGGGGCCAACAACGCTTAAACTGAAATACCAGTTCTTATTTTAATGTTTAAGCATCACCAAGAGAACTCTGCAGGAAAGACTATTCAGTTACTGCTCTAACACAGGCATGTACCACACAAGCTGCTCCACAAGGCTGGAATACCTTTGTGGTCATAACATTTTCAAGTTTTGCCATCTAAAACTGCAATTTGTTGATTCTTCAAAACCCAGATTACATTTTGCACGCGGCCCCATATTGGTCGTCCAATTAAAAAAAAAAAAATATCTGTGGAATTCTCAAGCAACAGACAGTAATCAGCTTGTCTCTGGGTTGTTTACAGACCTGCTTCCTTGCAGACGGCAGACAGGTCGGCTCCGACGTAGCCGTGGGCCCCATCAGCCAGCTCCCGCAGTTCCTCTGAGGTGACCCTGCAGGCCATCGAGCTCAGCAGCTTGCGTAGGATGTCGGCTCGATCCGCCGAGCCCGGCACACCCACCTCCAGCTCCTTATCGAAGCGCCCTGGTCTTCGCAGAGCCGGGTCCAGGGCGTGGGGCCTGTTTGTAGCCCCTAGGACCAACAGCTGCCCCGCATGGCCTTCCTAGAGAGATGGATGAGCCAATTTGAGGAATGAGGGACATTTTTCATGGGGTTTGTCAGGTTACCATCACGTTAGTCAGTTTACCTTTTCCCCAGATTCACTAAATAACTCAAAACTCTTCAGTTTACGTCAGTCCTTAAATGATGTGGGTCATGCACCATCAACTCAAATTACACTTTCCAGTATGAGACATAAAATTTGGTTGAATAATGAAACAAGATATGCACAATTTTAAATATGGAAAAAGGGACTGTTGTGGTTCTTGTGAAAGCCTATAAATAATGGCCCCTCTCTCAACCTCACAATGCGTGCATACACACACACACACACACACACACACACACACACATACCCATCTGCATTCCGCCCCCAGCCTTAGCAGAGATAAAATATAGCAGTGGCTAGTATCCAGAACCAGGAAATGCTTCAGCCACATTCCACAGAACAGACCCACCACTGCTACAACCTTGGATTAAACAGTGCAGCCCTGAATTTCAGGGAGGCAAGACACAAGGACGGAAGCTAAACAGTTTGTTTTTTACAGAAATGGATTTTCCATCATGTCCTCCAGAGCATGGTTTACTCTAAATCAGGCCATGCCGGAGGAAAATGAGCAATGCAGCCAGCAGACAATGATCCTAATTACTTGCCAACCAGGAAGTGAGACTTTTAGAAAGAAGTTCTAAAGCTATTCCAACCATAGAAAACATGCAATATTCATAAAACAAAATCTATTTGTTTGTGTGTGACGTGATTTTAAACTCTAATTACACTTTCCAGTATGGGACATAAAATTTGGTTGAATAATGAAACAAGATATGCACAATTTTAAATATGGAAAAAGGGACTGTTGTGGTTCTTGTGAAAGCCTATAAAGCTAAACAGTTTGTTTTTTACAGAAATGGATTGTCCATCATGTCCTCCAGAGCATGGTTTACTCTAAATCAGGCCATGCCGGAGGAAAATGAGCAATGCAGCCAGCAGACAATGATCCTAATTACTTGCCAACCAGGAAGTGAGACTTTTAGAAAGAAGTTCTAAAGCTATTCCAACCATAGAAAGTAACTTTAATTCAATTCACTTAATTTGTGATTTTATGTACAGCTATAGGGACAAGAACTTACAGAGCCAATCCCATCCATGAGCGTCAGCAAAGAAGCAACCACACGTTTCTCCACCTCATTCTGGGCTCCCTCACGTTTTGGACACAGTGCATCCAGTTCGTCAATGAAAATGATGGCTGGCTGCCTGTTAATAATAACATATGTTTGGGGTAACAGACAATAAGGTTCTGGTGGATTATGGATACCTCGACAGATAAAAAATACTTTAGAACTGAAAATGTCTATATTTTTAACAAAAGTTTAGTATTAGCATCAGCATTACTCATCTACTCAGCTATGGACGTCCTTACAAGCAGTCAAAGCAAGGCCAGTTGGCTGCATGATGTACCTTTGTGTGGCTTCTGAAAAGATCTGTCTCAGTCGAGCTTCTGTTTCTCCATAGTATCTGTTATGACAAGATAAAATGAAGATCAATTCAATTTCAATCACATAGTGAACATTTTTCCAAATTAGTGCAAAGTGCATTTGCTAAATGCACAGAACATTTATTGAAAGAGGTTCTTACTTGCTCATAATTTCAGGGCCATTGATCACGGTCATGTGTGCTCCCACCTCGTTGGCTATAGCTCGGCCAATCATGGTCTTCCCTGTACCTGGGGGGCCATAGAGGAGGACTCCTCGTGGAGGTGGGATACCTGTAGAAAAGGACAGATGAAGATACTACAACAGTGTAATTACAGTGATGCCTTTATTACATACAAGATTCTTAGACATGAAGAACTGCACACTTCCATGTTTAAACAAGCTTCATAGTCATGTGTTCTTTACATGGTGCAAATGTGGACAACTGATTGCACCACTAGATGACAGTTTTCCTTTTTTGAACATTCATTTTGGCTAAAGCTGAATGATAAATCTAATCACAATCATGAGATCAGATTGTGCCATTACATGAATGAAAAATTATGTGATTCATATTATGAGTACACGGACTGAAGTGACAATATATTATCAGTCATTCTCTCAAAGTTTACCAACTGACTAAACTCACTTCAGTCTGTGAACTGTTCCTGCTATGTTCCTGACTATAGTCAGGGAACGAGGTGAGACTTGCTGCTCCAGGGCCGAACAATGCAGTCCGGAACACTGCATGTACAACATATATAAAATTCTAACTCCTGTTCTTCCATGGCAGGTGGTGAGACATATAAATATGTATTATTGCAGGGGGTTTATTACCTTTCACAGGGTTTTATCCAAACACCAGACCTAATAACAGCCCAGGTGGGAATGAATATGGAGTCGGGCAACGGTGAAATTTGTTGTATGGCAATATTTTGTCTTTCGGCAAACTGACACTGAACAAAGAGATATGCATAAAATATGCAAAGTCAAAGTTGCAACAACACGAGGCCACCCAATAAATTTGTCTCAGTGCCTAACCCTAAAATTATACCCAGCAGTTCCTTTTCAGAAGTTACTATACATAGTAAGTCTGTCTTAAAATGTACTTGTTTTTGAGACTTACTTATTACTGATTAATAACACTCATGGTTAATTTATAAACTTTTGTATTTTGAAAGCACTGGACATTTCAAGTTGTTTGTATGTTTCACTTTTGTGAATGAAAGATTTTGTTATTAGTCTTTTTTTTTTTTTATTGTAACCAAGTGCCATATATTACTGAAATCTTTACCATAATTTTTGAAAAGCTCTGGATGTCTGAGTGGAAGCTCTATGGTCTCCTTAATCGTGTCCAGCTGACTGCTGAGGCCTCCAATCATGCTGTAAGTAACCCTGGGTATTGAAGAAGGCTCAGCGTCCTCCTCTGTCGCCTTTTTCCCCCCAAACCGCAGCTTCGTACAAGCAGAGATGCAGTAAAATGTGTCAGTCCCTGCATGGCCACCAGATGGGGCTGTGGAGACAGGAGGCTGCCCTTGGCCAGCTCTGCAATCAGCCTCATCCGCCAGGTTGTCTACACACTCTCCAAAGTCCTCCAAAGTCGAAGGAACTCCACGGTGAAAGGGACTGTCTGATGATGAAGGGGTTTCAGTTCTGCTGGGTGTACTAAAAGCTTTGCTGAGCAGTTTAGAGGGGGTACTAGTCGAAGCACCCTTGTCCTGCCCCTCTATGCTGAGGAGACTGAGATGTAAGGAGAGGTCTAGTGAGCTGGAGCTCAGATTATATGAGTTCAGCGACGCAGTAGCTTCGTCCTCAGCTTGTGGGGAGTTTTGTTCCAGAAGACGTCCGTCTACTCCTCGCAGACTCTCCACTTTCAGACTGCATGAACGGCCAAAGTATGTCAAGGAGAGGGTGTTTCCAGGGAGGACAATCTTTCCATCTGTTTTTTTTCGGTTGGGAAACATAAAATATAGTTCAACTCTGTATAAAAGTTTAAAGAAACAAACAGGATTATCATATATGTAAATTACATCCCACCTAAGGTTCGAACGATGAAGCTACTGAGTTCCTCAGTATTGAGCACACTGTCCTCCTGCCTGCTTGAAATAAGAATGCAATCACATCAATTTTCCTGAATTGACTACACAGATCCTACACATGATGTTTCCAAACTGACCACCAGATGACGACATCTACCAGGAGTAGATGTACCAAGAGGGTCTGGAAAATGTATTTCATAACAGATACAGACCAGCTCAATTGTCCAAGGCACTGAGAATTGGATGCAGAATAATAGTGCTAAAAATGATAACCATAGGAACTAAGGAACAAATGCTTTTCCTTAAAAATCACAGTAAGAAAAAAAGCTATTACACACACAATCTATTATTCATTACAGAAGCATTAATATACTGAGCCACTCTAATGAACTTTGTAAAAAAAAATCTGAATTTAGACAGTATGTTATGTGGCCTATCACACCTGAAAACAAAAACAAAAAAAAAAGAGAGAAGTTTGCATGCTGGCATGCACACATCCTGTTCTCCTACCGCAGAGAGAGTTGGACCTCATCCGCCTGTAGTATGGGTCCAGTCACAGGCTGAAGCATAACTTCTTCACCGGCCTTTAATCTCAGACTAGCCAGGGTGCATTTCTGCAGGCCAACTTTCCTGGCGGGAAAAGTCCCAACTGGCCAAGCGATACACACCTGAATAACAAAAAGCACATCAAGATCTACCACTGTATGCAAAGGTTTAAGTCAGTAGTGACACCACTTAACCATAACAGTTGTTCAAGACTGGGACGACAGGTCTCTTAAACATTTTTACAAAATCATTTCCAAGACTCTAAGGCAAATTTTCATGACCACATAACTGAACATTTTTAAACTAAACTAAACTGATGACAGCCCTGAAAAGCTGAACTTAAATTACAGTTTCTCTTCCTCCACGTTCTCGCAGCCCAAGCAGGAGTAAAATGGATCATCAGCTGTAATTCACATGACTTTAAAAAAAAATAAAAAATAAAGTACAGGCCAAAAGTTTGGACACACCTTCTCACTGAAGGCATCAAAACTATATGAAGGAACACATGTGGAGTTATTTACTTAACAAAAAGTGGAGACCTGGCCTCCACAGTCACGGGACCTGAACCCAATCGAGATGGTTTGGGGTGAGCTGGACCGCAGAGTGAAGGCAAAGGGGCCAACAAGTGCTAAACACCTCTGGGAACTCCTTCAAGACTGTTGGAAAACCATTTCAGGTGACTACCTCTTGGAGCTCAATTTTGAAGACACTAGAATATAAAACATGTTTTCAGTTTTTTCACCTTTTTTTGTTAAGTACATAACTCCACATGATCATTCATATAGCAGTTTTGATGCCTTCAGTGAGAATCTACCAATGTAAATGGTCATGAAGATAAAGAATGAGAAGGTGTGTCCAACCTTTTGGCCTGTACTGTACATTCATGTGTCTGGGTGTCAGTCTCTCCCAACTCTGTAAACTAATGAACGATCTCCTACGAACAAAAGGTCTACAGATGGAAGAACGATATCGTGTTGCTGATCTACACACATCATGTCACTGTTCCATGGAAATTATTTCACAAACTGTTTTCCTTTGTGCTTTTGCACAGTACTGAACGCTCCATTTCCAATTGGCACTTCTTAAATATTAAATATGAGAAAATACTGTGCACATGGAATACCCACTTCATGCTGCCCTGCACTGCTGGACAGCAGCACTGGCCTCCCGATGCAGACACCAACAGACTTCATTGTATTCAGACTCAGCTGGGCAAGCAGAGATCTGCATCTTTTAGGAACCTTTTCGTCAGCTGCAGACGCATGCACAGAGAGAAGTTGTAAGTTGAGGTCAAATGGCTTTTCGCGGGAAAATACTTATAACTGCGTAACAACCTTACAAATACGCTGCAACTACGTAGCAATAACCAAAACCACACGAATGGTACTAATAATATTGAGAATAAACTTGTTCGACATAGTCGACTCATCTGAATATTCTTTTATCTTATTAAGCAAGCACCTTTCTCAACGAAATCAACTACAGTCACAGATCCGCAGGCGAGCGGGAGGCTCCCTTCGGAGTTCTCGGTATCTTTTAATCCGCCCGAGTTCTCGTCGTCATTGCTTCGTCTGGCCTTGCTCTTATTTTTCTTTGTCGATGACATTTTACGTTCCGGGAGCCGATCTCCGGCACTCGCACGCCGCACCGCACGTAAACTTCCTGGTTAAAAGGTTAAAGTGCAGCCGCGCCCCCTTTACCGTAATACTAAGTATATAAGTGCAAACGTCTTGATTTTTTCTGATTATTAGATTGATCTGAGGCAAACGTAATACAAATTGACGTCAAAACACATACTATACTATACTATATTACGCAAGAAAATGATTTATGCCTGTCAGCACTTTAAGGTAAAGATTTTAATATTCATAGTACCACGTTACTTACGGTATAATATAACCTTTGGACTTGAGGGTTGTTGTTTTTGAAGAACGCGTCCGAGTTTTTGCGTCCCAATGGGCTATTTTCGTTTTTCTAAAGGGCTCCCAAATATGCCAGCTCGTCTAACAAAATACACACCTTCATTATTTGACTTGCTGGCTAGAGGCTGTACGGCTAGGAGGCTGCCAGAAACCCCTGCCCGCTGCTTCTCCTGTCGTGCGCGCCGGCTGCAGCTCCACCGCGAGAAGCCGCTGACCGGGAAGGTGGACCGCTTCGGCGGGGTGACGGTCTCCCACTTCGCCCCCGACACCTGCGAAGAGGCCTTCAGCGCCCTGCTAAAAGGCGAGCCCGGGGGGGGGGGGGGGGGGGGGGGGGGGGGGGGGCTTTACAATATCGCACTTATATAGTGTAATGCACTATATAATGGCAGCAATGGCAGCGCGCGTAATTGACAGACCAATCAGCGCACGGTCAAACGATCTTGGCCAATCAGCGCACAGAAACCATTTAGACCAGGGGTGGCCAAGCTACGGCCGTTGGTCTTTGTAATAAATCGGTACGGAACTGCCGGAATAATTGCCCATGATTGTGACTGCATTAGTTTTCCTGTAATGTCCGGCGTTCCACCAGGTGGCGCAGCTCTTCATTCTTATAATGGCAGGGCCACGCAACAGGGAACATGAAACTCTGGTCCTGGAGCATCCACAAATGTCAGGTTATGACCCAGTCAAGCATCTCAGCAGTGTATTCTTATCTTGTTTTTTTTTTTCCGTTCAGCATGGACGTGGATTCTTCATTTTTGTTTCTTGATTACATATCGTTGTTACATGTATTCTATTTGTATTATTTGTCTTGCTTTGTGATTTCCTTTGACAGAATCCGTCACGCAATGGAAGGAACAGGGCAGGGTAGCAGTGTGGCTTCATTTGCCAATCGCCCTAAGTCGGCTGGCAGCGGTTGCGGCCACTCATGGCTTCACCTTCCACCATGCCCGGCAGGACCAGGCCGTACTCTGCCTCTGGATTGGGGAGGGAGAAAGCCGGCTGCCGGGGTTTGCCACGCACCAGGTTGGAGTGGCAGGTATGGCGCCTTCATTCACCCTTTTCGTTCATTCAGTTACCTCTTCACATATTTGTCTGTTTACTAGATAGAAGTGAATACAAATGTTTTTTTGCAATCATGACACCAAAATCACAGCACAAATGAGGGTGGTAGTTGCCTTGTGGGTAGCACACTCACCTATGAACCAGAAGCGCACAAATCACAGGTTCAAACCCCACTTACTAACATGGTGTCCCTGAACAAGACACTTGCTCTAGGGGGACTGTCCCTGTAACAGTTTCATGTTCCACCACTGAGTATGTAACTACTGTAAATTGCCTTGGTACTGGTGTCTGCTAAATGCTGTCCTTTATCCAGAACGACTTACAGTCAGTAGTTACAGGTACAGTGCCCCTGGACCAACTCAGAGACACAATGGTAGTAAGTGGGGTCTGAACCTGTGACTTTGAGTGTGTTGCCCACTAGGCTACTACCACCCTAGTGAAATTCTGCTAAGTTTTATTCCAACCAGCAGATGGCGAAACATCTTCCTGGACTGGTCCAGAAAGCCGGTGGGGCATGTTAGAGCATGCCTGTGAAACTGCTTTATTCTGGATGCCCAAGAGGGGACATTTCCATCTGCCGCTATTTGTAATTGTTATCTAAGAGATAAACTCACCCTGACGTTATATAGTTGACTTGCTTCATTCTGACTCCATACAGAAGTCCCCGTAAACTTTAGAACTCTTCAAACTGCTAGTTAATCAAATGTAAACCGTCAGAACCGTCTTTGGTAGAGAAAAAAAATGGATTTAAATTATTTTCAGCACATTCAGATGCATATTTTCTTTTAACCTGTAGGCAGATGTTCAAACAAATGTCATCAGATTAGATTAGACCAAACAAAAAACTTTTTTCTTTCATGGTATTAATCTGACGCCCTCAATCCAGAGTGATTTACAATCAGTAGTTACAGGGACAGTCTCCCTGGAGACACTCAGGGTTAAGTGTCTTGCTCAGGTTCACAATGGTGGTAAGTGGGGTTTGAACTTGCGACTTTGGGGTTTTCTGGTTTGTAGGCGAGCGTTCTGACCACTAGGATACTACTACCAGCTTTCTGTCCATTCCATAATGAGTCTTCCCATGTTCCAGCTGTGACCACCATGGGTAGACTTGCCACGGAGCAATTAGACGGAATGCTGATAGGACTGGTTAAACTAGAGCAGGATTTTAAAAGCCTGTTACTGGAACCGTGTGTGGTAGCTGGGATGAAAATAATAAAACTTCAAATATATGATCTGATGCGCCCATTATGTGTAGTGAATTAAAGCTTTTACAGATGCTTCACTCTGATACATTTTGTAATTGTTAAGAAAATTTCTTCTTGATGTCACCGAGGACATTTTTATTGCCAACTCTCTCAGATTTAATGCATTTGTAATGACCATAATTGCAGCGCGTGCCTCAGTTGTAGATCTCCACCTCTCCTCACATGAACATTTGTGAAGGACATGTGTTCTTGGCCTTGTTCGTCTGGTCCGAACTGCCGCACCTCTGTAGCAGTCATCGAGCCTCATAGCTAACACTCCTAGTCAGAACCTGCCGAGGAATCCACTGTGACCATCGGCCGGCATCACTGCTTCCTGGTCCTGCCGTCTGAGACAACAAACATTTCAAAAGCAGAGCTGGCCGAACCCACCCAGCTTCCTGTGTGACATGGCTGACACTATCCAGACCGTTGTGGGGGCAGCAGGAGCAGCTGCTCTCTCGATCCCAGGGTTTAGGTTGAGGACCCAATCCTTCTTAGACCAGAAGATTTTAGGTTTCATATTTATTTTCCACAAGAAATGTGGGATTTCTTTAAAAATGTGTATTGTTTACAATTCTTTAAGGTGCTGTCCTGGACGAGACCAATGGAAAGGTTCTGGTTGTCCAAGATAAAAACAAGGTAGTGTATCAGCACCTCATGAAAAGCATATCAGAACGTTTGCAAGTGTTAATCCACCTTTTGACTTGCATGGTTGTCACGACTTGGGATGCGTAGGACAGGGAGGCGGGGATAAGGCATTTTATTAATAACAAAGGAAACAAACCCGAAGGCGTGTGATGGTTGTCAGGAGCAAACACAGACAAGGTACATCAGTCCACATCCTGGCTGCTGCATGCGCTCTTTAAACAGGTCCTGATCACTCTGGCCTAATTGGCATCGGCTTGGAGTGATCAGGACCCGTTAATAAGGCGCATGAGCGCCTGCTGTGTGAGCCCAGCGGCCCCTGGGAGTCACAAAGGTTGATGAGCTCTGGATGAGATCAAAACCATAAACCATTTTTCGTGGACAAGAATTGAGTAACAACAAAAACTAGCTTTGCCTCCCTGCTTATACAAAATGAGATTCATGAAGCGTGTGCTTTTTCCTCCGAGAAATAATACTCTCCTGTTCATCAGTATAGTGAACGCAGACAGACGGTCTACGGTGGGGACTGTGCTGTACGTCGTTGGT
Source organism: Denticeps clupeoides (assembly GCF_900700375.1). NCBI lineage: Eukaryota > Metazoa > Chordata > Actinopteri > Clupeiformes > Denticipitidae > Denticeps > Denticeps clupeoides. The sequence goes on from NW_021630091.1 coordinate 172,792, forward strand.
GGGAATTAAGGCCTCGTTAATGTGCTGTATGTCAATCACCGAGATTCTATTTATTAATAATGAATAACACTCTTATTATGAACAAGTCTAGATGTAAATTATTTCAGCTCTCTTCCTGTAGTGTAAAGAGTCCCCCTTGCTTTATCTCCCTTGCGCTCTGTATTTACTCCAAAGCCAGTTACTCTGCCGTCATTTACTGGAATCGGGGGTCACGTTTCTTTTGGCTCAAGGCCGCTGGCACTTTCAGATAAAACATTACTCCAGATTTAGGTTACCGAAACACAAATATGTACCCCAGTTTTGTCATAGACAAGGATATTAGAGACTTTGTTATGTGGGGCACGATAAAAGAAGATTATTTAAAAACAGCAATTTTTTTATCTTTAAACTGTCTCTAGTGTAATAAGGCACTGCAGTAAATGAAATGAATGTCAACATATTTTTTTTTCTTCTTTATTTAATTGTTTAATATAAAACATTACAGAAAAATAGCATTTATTAGACATTTTGTTACAAGGGTAGTGTGATGAAGCTTTGCAATTAATACAGCAAATAATAAAATAAAGCTCTTTAAATACCTTCAAGATGTGACACAAAACTATACAACACTTGTGTTATAATTTAAAACTAGCAGCGTTTCTTTTTTAAATATCGGTCATGAATAATTAACCGTTGTATGAAGCTCAGTAGACTCCAACATTTAGAACAACTTAGAAGACAAATTATTTTGGGCAATGCACGCCATCAAAATGCGACTCTGATTGGTCGAGGAGATTTTCTTCAACCAGTCCTCAACCCAATCGTTACGGTTAGATTTTAAGCAATAGCAGTTTGCGGGACGTTCTAACATTAGCATTACAGCAGCATGTGTGATTTCCACAGTCCATAAAACAACAAATGTTGTGTTCCAGACTAATGAAGATGCAGCCACTGCGAGAAAGAATGTTGTAGTCTTAAGAATGAACACACAACACATACGCTGTGATTGACCAAAAAGGAAAAATGGATTAGAAGATCTTTGAGGGATTTCCAAGATTTTTTGACATGGCGTGTCATTGCAGACAAAGAATGCCTGGAAGTTTCCCGGAGGATTATCTGATCTGGGAGAAAACATTGGTAAGTACCTAGCCTACCCATTCTGGATATTTTCACAGTGGCTCTGCACAGAACAGAACAGAAAACATGTTGAAAAATGTGAAAAAGTGAAAAATGGCTTTTAAATCGTGACAATGGCAACGCGCTGGACCTGGGCCACCGACAAGATGATGCCGCATTGTTCAGTTAAAAAAGTGCAATGTCATTTTGCAGTATGTATTGCAGCACGTATTACGGTTGACCCTCACTATTACAGTACTCTCCCTTTGTTTATATTTTAAGGCTTTTTTGGCAAAAAGAGACATAATGAATAATGTGCATTTGAAATATGAATTGCTAATATATGGTACAGACAGGTTGGATACCACATTCGTTAAAGCTGCACTGAGTAATGTTGATACAAATTGGGAACAAAAGCTATAGATGTTTAAGAAAAAACTGAAACATTTAACCCCATTTCTATTTTTAAGGCGCCACAGCGGCCCGCGAAGTCTACGAAGAGACGGGCGTACGGGCGGAATTCCGTTCCCTTCTCAGCATCCGGCAGCAGCACAACCACCCCGGGGCTTTCGGCATGTCCGACATGTACCTCATATGCCGCCTGAGCCCCCTGACCCACAGCATCAACTTTTGCAGGCACGAGTGCCTGCGCTGCGAGTGGATGGAGGTGGCCGAGCTGTGCAGGACCGCCGAGACCACGCCCATCACCAGCCGCATGGCCCGCCTCCTGCTCTACGGCCTGCACCACGGCTTCCAGCACATCGACCTCACCATGGAAGAGCTGCCTGCCGTCTACTCTGGGATGTTCTACCAGCTCTTCCACCGGCAGCTACCCGAGTCCCTCAGATGCTCCTGAAAGCAGCTGGACTTGTTCATACGTACTGGACCACGGCGGGACCGTCTGCTACTACTGTTACAGTGAAAAAGTACATGCAGGAATTCTACTCTGGGGTCAAAGAACCACATCAGGCAGCTCATTAAAGTTGCGATGGGCATGGTTCTTCAATATCAAAAGTAACTACTGTACAGGGAATTTATAGGGGATGTTATATTCTGTCACACAACTTTAAACATACAATAAGCTGTTACTTTTTAGCAAATGTGTTTTAAAGCATTCTGTTAAGAGTATTATTAAATGATTTAAGTTACAGTGTGAAATCTAATAACATGACAAGTGCCGTGCCTTAAATCACTAAAGCCAGATCTGGATGTGAGAATTAGAGAATGCACTGAATGGTTATGTGGTGTATAGTGCTTTTGCTGTAAGCATTAAGAGAACAACCTCAAACACATTCCATTTTAGTCTGTATTATCTGTACCCACCGCACGTCAATTATAAGATTAGACTAAATAAGTATTAGGAAATATAAAACATTAAGGAGTCTCACATTGTAAAATTGGTAATGACCATAAGATCTTTGCTTTTGAAGCATAAAATCAGCCATTAGGCTGCTGATGATAATGACTGATCTTTTTCAAGTCTTTTCACATCTTTCCAAAACAACAATTTTTGGGTGATCAGGGATCAGCTCTTGGCCGACATGGGAAGGAACAGGATGGCTTTCTGTCCCAGCCCGGTTTTTGATCCTGTCTTGTACTGGCCAGTCCTTTTCAGAGCCACATACCAGTCGGGGTACTTCCTGGACCGGTAGGTGTTGTAGTTATTGGCCTCCAGACGTTCCAGGAAGTAGCATTCATCGGTAGCCCGTCTCTAAACAGCAAGAGAGGAAAACTTTCAGGACCGTGCTTAGGTCTATGACACATCAGTTAAAAACAACATAATACTTATAATGTTGACAAATTACCATGAATTGTAAAATATTGCACTAGTTGATTCACCCATATGAATGCACAGGGTGCTGTGCTGCAGTGTTTCACGATGACAATTACTTAACTTTCACTATTTAACTTTCAAAGTTTGACGCAAACATTAAGTCATGTCATGTAGGTGTTTTTTCAAAAAAAAAAAAAAAAGAAACCACTGCTTTGCAGAATGACCTATCGCCATTTCTAGCCACTGTAGGACCATAGATAGGCTAGGGGAATCTTAAATAATCTCATAAAGTGACATTTTCATAATAGGGGACCTTTAAGTCATATTTTCCTCTGTGGTATATACACTTCATAATATATTGTGAGTTAAAAATAGCAATGATGTGGCCAAGTCCAGTTTCTTGTGGAAACTTGGCCTCAAGTACATTGCACGTTTGATAGCAGTTAACTTGCAGAGCAACCGTAACAGATGAAGCAGCAGTTTAATGATAATGATCAGTAATTGTCAGCTCTTCTTCAGACAGGGCAAGGTTTGCTGAGAAAAGCCAGGCTGAGACCAGTCTCTCCTCAGCTGGCTCTTCTCTCTATATAAGGGTACAAACTGGTTTTATGAATTGCTCAGCCTTAGCCGCTTCTGTTTTAACTGGTCAGTTCGACACTTGGAACCTGTATGCAGTAACACTTCCTTGAGTCAAAGGCCACATTTAGGAGACTTTTCTTAATGAGGCCACATCTGTAAAGATGCTATGAACGTGTCAGTGGGTGGCCAGTGGAAGGAAACTCTCTTCAGGGACCGCGGTGTAAGCCTGAAAAACCACAGGACCACATCCGTGCCTTAAGGGCTACCTCAGGTCCCTGACGTTCCCATCATCCAGCCCATGGTGAAATGGAAATCAGCATAAGGAAAAAAAAAGGCCTGCATTACAAATTACCCGCACGCAGAACCCAGAGTTAATGATTGTCAGCGGATGTACACGAAAATATGCAAGTTTACCCCAAAAAAAAAAACCACATGTTGTGATGTCAAGACAATGACAAAGGAGCTCGCTGCACAAAAGGCAACTGTATGGAAGCACTTACCGCTCCAAACAGCCTCCCGTCTCCGCTCATGGCAAGGTAGCGGTTCGCACAAAGGCCTTTGATCACCACCTCCCCCACTGAGGTGGCCTGGAGCTGAAGCTTAACTGGAAGGAAACAAAACAAAAAAAAGTTGGTGTGTTCCTGTCTTCTCCAACTCAGAATAAAAGTTACAACCTGCTTTGGTTTTGCTCTTCCCTTAACATTACCAATCACTGTACCTGGTTATATTGTTTAAATATGGATTAAATATACATGTAGCTACTAATCTTAACAAATATGTAACTTTTCATTGTAACATTGTATCCACATATGGTAACTTAACACTAAGCTTATTAATATAAATGTATTATATATATATATGTGTGTTTGTGTGTGTGTGTTATATATATATAAAATGTGTCATATGTGTCACACACACACACACACACACACACGTCTTTAGGCATGTTACCATGGTTGCATACATTATATTGTTTGAATGTTCTGATTGTTACCTTAATTATGACTAATAAGCAAAATTGATAGCTGAGGGTTTTCCCCTTTCGCGCAGGTTTATTGTAATATTTAAGACAGTGTGTTATGCAAATTGTGTTATTTATAATTGAAAGTAGAGTGATGATTCAGCGATAATTTAGTTGATGTTTTGGAAGCAGAAAAAAACAGCTGACAAATCTCCAGGCCTTGTTGGGTGTTCCCAGTATGCATGGGTTAATATCTACCAAAGACAGCACTAGGAAGAACAACCCTGATGATACAGAGGAGTAACACTGTGGCACATATTGCCAAAGACCTTTATGATGGCCTTGATAGCAAGGTGTCAGAAGAAAAGGTGTGGCACAGCTTGCAGTGCATGTATGTGAGCATCAGAACATCAATTCCACCTCCCTAGGTGTGAGGTATGGACCGAGGGCAACACGTAGAAGAATTGAGACTAGAGACACCTGTAAATACCTGCAGATGTATTTTGTGCTAAATATCTATGGTTGCAAGCAAACTGTATGGTAAACTGTGAAAAAATATGGACTTTTTGTCAAATGTGCACAAATTTGCGCTTGCATCCAAACACATGAGTTTCTGTGGTCAGAGGTGGTGAAGGCGCAGGGTGCTTAACGGCTTTGGAGAGACCACAGCATTCCAAGTAGCATTAGGAAATTCGACAGCAGAGTGTGATGGCATCTGTGATCTAGAACTCAGAAGTGGCTGGGCTGCGTCCCCTTTGTCTTTATTTCATTTTGTGTCCAAGATGAAGACCAGATATCATTTCATTCAGAAATCCATCAGTATGTTGCCCAGAAGTTTAGAATTTTTCAGCATGAATAGCATAAACAGGAGCATGATTCCATCTCAAACAAATCTGCAATAACTTGTTGCATGCATCTGCGTAGCGACAGTGCATCCAACCATGTGCTCGATTCATTACTTCATAATACTTCATTACTTCAGTCTCTTACCATAGTAAGTGCACCTGCTCACTATTTTCACCTTCTGATGAATCCCTTGGTTTTAGGTGTTCATCCTTCAGCAACATTTCAGAATCTACATAGTGTCAAAGATGGAGATTTGTGGAGGGTTTTTTGCATTAAGATGAGGTTCTGACTGTTCCTAAGAAATCACAAAGTGTGACAAAACTTGTCCAGGCCATGTTGGTCCTACAAGATTTTTGAGGATGGACCATGGTAACGTAGAGAATGATGAATGAACACAAATGCAATGAAAAAATGTGATAATCCAAGATATGTATATGTCCCGATATCAGGTCACAGATATAGTCCCATATAAGTTGGTATGTGTATCTCTTTAAAGGAAGAAATGAAAGCGATTCTTATACCCACATCATTAGCATGGATGTCAGGTTTAGGCACACAGTTTGTTTTGAAGTGTAATCGCGTTGGAAATTTTTCATCAGAAGCCCATGAGTTTGTTCCCTCTGACACCTAAACTACATAAAGAAGCTTTGTTTGCCCGCTCGCTCTGAGCCCGCGGAAAGAGCGAAAGCTCTGAAAGCACTTACTGTGGGGGTCGGTCTTCTCTCGAATTCCATCCACCCTTCCATCAGAGTTTATCCTCAAAAAATAGCCTCCGTTTTTACAGTACAGCCTCTTGGGTTCTTTAAAGTTGCCTGGCGGGAAGCCGCCGCTGCCCCCATCGTCAGGTGTGGCCGGCAGAGTGGTGATCTCTCCAGTAGCCATATCCCTCTGCCCGTCTCCCAAACTCTGCTCCTTCTCAGAGCAGGAGCCCCAGAGTGGCCTCTCAGGATCAGCCACTCCTCCTCCAACCTCCACTCCTCCACCCAGCCAGAAAGAACCTGATTCTTGTTAACCTCCAAGGGTCACACACCCTCCTTCGAAACCAGCAAGCCTTCTGCTAAGAGGCTAGGGGCTGGAGCAAAAACGTCTGGGAACAGGGCCTGCCGACTGACACTGGATCCTCGGCGCGTCCTTGTCCTGCCGGGGCTTTGAGAAGACAGAACGCTGGGAAAGTGAATGTTGCCGAGTGCTCCTGCTGAGGCAGATGAGTTGGGTTTTCCCACCGCTCTGTTCGTTCCACTTTTCTAATGCTGCAGTGTTTACAGCCCGGCAGCTGGCACTGGACTCAGGAGATTTCCCTTGTGGCCTTCAGACGGCATACACCCCACACACACACACACACACACACACACACACACACACTGTGTAAATAGAAAAAAAAGGGGTTGTCAGGAAATCATTAGCCAATATAAATAAAATCCATCTTTTCAGCAGCAGGAAAAACAGGCTTGAAATTTTATATATGTATAAAATATATATATAATTTGTATATATATATACCCCCGGGTGCCTGTCATGGCTGCCCACTGCTCACCATGGCTGATGCATGGGTGATTGTGAGCGCCGTGTGCTGTGCTGTGTTTCACAATGACAATCAGTTCACTATTTTCACTTTTTCACTTGAAAACGTGCCAAGCATTGCAGTTGCTCGGAGACTGGATGTAAAATTAAGCACAAATCTTTTTTTTTTAGCACAAATAGTTTTCTGGAAAAATGTCGACATGACTCCCTGGCTGCACCAAACATTGTGGTTGGTAAATGGTGCTGATGACATCTTTTCCACAAATGCCTGCTTATACCTTTCTTATATTATACCTTTCTCTTATATTTGTTCACATCCTAAAAAACATCAAGAAGACACAAAAGACTATGGCAATTGTGTGTGTGCTTGACCTTTTTCGAATCTCAATAGTGTGATTGATTGTTTGTGTTGTCTATGTTTTTCCGCAGCTACGGTTAGTTAGGGGCTTGTTGAATGATTTGCGTTCACTCCCAGGATCCGTGTGGAGTCGGCGAAGGGAGGCCTCAAGGACAGACCTTGTCTCCTCTGTGTGTTTGTGTGCTTAGACATACAGCAAGGATCAATTCATAATACATTTCTATAACTTCGCTTCAAGAATAAGTGTTCATGCATATATAAATCATAAATGAATCATGCAACAAATTTCTTATTTATCTGTGCTCTTTCACGCATGCACAAAGTTAGACCCATAGTTAAGTGTGTGAGTTCAGTGGATGTAATCGCACATATGTCATCATAACTCGGTTCCTGGCTGCTGAGGCCAGGCCGATGTCTTTTGAGTTAGCAAAAGCCATAAAGAGTCTACAATTAAGCATTGTCCACCCAGCTATGACAGTCGGGCCTTCTTCGGGGCATTCCGAATCTCCTCATAATTTATTGGGCCTTGCTAGTCTTACCTCGCAAACCTTGGTTGGCCTTTGACCTCTAGGGAGTTTCCTGCAGGTGTGCATGTGAGTGTTTCTCATTGAAAGGGCATAAAAGGTTGAGACTGTAACTGTGTGGAGGTTCATACTTTGCACAGGCTGCAAAAGGCCACAAACATACAATGTGGTTCAAAAATATACCGTAACAGGCGGCCGGGGAGCAGTGTGTGGGGACTATACCTTGATCCAGGGGACCTCCGTGGAACCTTGCTACAGAGTAGCGCAGCCAAACTTTTGACTGGTAATGTGTGTGTCTGTGCACATTTATTGATGAGATGGCCTACATGGAAGGGGTAGAGAACCTCACATTGTGGTGTCAAAAAAAAAAAACCACCGCCTGCTGAACGTCAGCAAGACCAAGGAGCTGGTGGTGGACCATAATTGACAGGACTCCAGTGAAGAGGGTAAGCAGCTTCAGTTACCTGGTTGTACACATCTCAGAGAACCTGATGTGGTCTGAGCACATCCAGGCTCAGATCAAGAGAGCAAAACAGTGCCTGAGACCTGTGGAGAGCATCCTGCGCGTTGTACTGCTATAACTATGCATGTGACAAATAAAATAAAAAAAAAAAGAAACATGAAGTGAAGTGATTGTCACTTGTGATACACAGCAGCAGAGGACAAATTTGTCCTCTGCATTTAACCCATCACCCTGAGTGAGCAATGGGCAGCCATGACAGGCACCCGGGGAGCAGTGTGTGGGGACGGTGCTTTGCTCAGTGGTACCTCAGTGGCACCTCAGTGGCACCTTGGCAGACCGGGATTCGAACCAGCAACCTTCTGATTACGGGGCCGCTTCCTTAACCGCTAGGCCACCTCTGTCCATCTCATGATGTCAGCCAACGATAACTTTTTCAATAATTATAGCCTGAGAGACAATTATTTACATTTACAGCATTTTTTCCAGACGCCCTTATCCAGAGCGACTTACAATCAGTAGTTACGGGGACAGTCCCCCCCTGGAGACACTCAGGGTTAAGTGTCTTGCTCAGGGACACGATGGTAATAAGTGGGATTTGAACCTGGGTCTTCTGGTTCATAGGCGAGTGTGTTACCTACCACCCACCCAACCAAAAATGGCTATATTCATCTCTACACACACACCCACAACACCTTCTACCGGGACCAGCTGAATGGGCCTTTCAAAACTCCAGCAAGGTGCTGGACAAGGGGAAGGCAGACATCACCGGAACTCCGGAGACGTCCTGACGGCTCCACGTCCTGACAAACGGGTCACATATGCGAGCAGGTGTTTGAAACGAAAGCCGCGTGTGTACAGACAGGGCAGATATTCCAGATGAAGTCCGACTAAGACAAATAAGAGATGGGCACTTCGAATGCACCGTCTACGGCATGTCAGAACGGGAGGTGCTTAGCAGAGATCTGGGGATGAAACACAAAAATGACCTTTTCACCACGAGAGACTGATATCCAATGGGATGGCAAAAACATTTGTCACCCCCTTCTGGTAAGAATTTATGCTTCATTTGAAGGACACTTCATAATTATTCAACCACATAAAATTTTTTTATTCCAGACGTTCATACAAAAAATATGAAAAAACATGTATAACTAAATTACAAATCTACACCAATTTGGTTAAGCACATCATGTTAGGTTTATTTAAAATTTTTACAAAATTGTCGAATGAATTTTTGTTCCAGATCTCTAAACATTACTAGAAATGTCATATATTACATGAAATAAACTTCCAAAAGTAAACCTATAATTCCACATCAAAGAAACATCAATCCATCGTGCTGCCATTTCCTGTCTTCAATGTCTATGCCTGTGATGATTTCAGCGTCTGTCTGAAGCACCAAGAAGACGAGATCTAGAGCTCTTCTCCACGCCTCCACCTTCACAGACGTGTTATCGTACGCCCGTCCTGTCTCGCCCGCAGCGGACTCACACTCAGCTTGGTCACTCAAATCCAGACCAGCCACGCCTGCGCCGACAGACGTCACGTCGGTTTCTTTCAGCTGGTTATTAATAGCGGCCCAGGCGTCTGCTTTGGATGAGAAGAGCCCGCTGTTACACATCACTGTGGAGACGTAGTCCATCAGACCGTTGATCATCCCCTGTAGGACAATGGCCACGTACGGCCCCTTCGGCCTTCCACACTTGGTCTGCTCTGCGGGACCCTTCATCCGTTCCCGAAGCTGTCGGACGCACTGCAGCTCAACTACGCCCCCTCCAGGAAGGAGCTTCCCATCCTCCAGCGCGTGGTGCAGCCGATGGGCGCAGCCCCAGAACCGGTCCTCCAGTGCCTGCAGCTTGCTGCGTACCGGGCTGGCGATGACTACCGTGACCAGCGCGGCGCGCTCCGCCGTGACGGTCACGGCCAGGGACTCGGCCCTGGGACTGGCGCCGCACCGTCGCCACGGCCGCACCCGCACGCCCGAGCCGACGCAGCGCTTGCTCAGCTGGCTGGCGTAGGCGACGGGAACCGCCCCCGTGGCCCCGGCAAAGTCGCGCAGGACGGCCGGCCTGACGCGCTCGACCACCAGAATGTCGCATCTCCAGCAGCGATCAGTCAGCTTCCGACACGCGGCGCCGGTCACAAAGACGACGCCGACGCCGAGCTTCGCCAAGGTGCCCAGGACACCGTCCATCCACTCCTCCTCTCCACCAACTCGGTGCACGTCCAGCGCATCGGAGACGTACCGAAGTCCCGGGGGGTTGCAGAAGCCCACGTGACGGTAGCTTTCACTCAGGTCTCCGTTCAGCAGGACGATTTGCAGCCTGCCCGCCAGGCGCTCTATAAGAAATGCCCGTTCGTCAGTCAAATGGACCACGTAACCGGGCAAAGCGCAGGAGTGCTCTTCAGACGGGCCCGGCAACACGCAGGTTGCCACTTTATCAATGTCGAAAGAGTGAAAAGTGTCACATTTCCCGCTCATTGCCGACTGAATCCTGCCAGCTTCTAAAACCAAACTCATTGCATCATTACAACCATGGGACACCAACGTAGCAACGTAAGACAGGTCTGCATCTTGAAGACATTTTTGCTGCAGAGCTGAATTTTGGGTTTCTACTGAACCGAAATGTCGACTGTGTGTTAATTTGATTTTCCTGGAGGTCGCGGACAGAAGTCTTGGACGGGGTTGCGGCGAATCTCGCTGTCCTGCCTTCAGGAGGTCCTCCAGAGAAAGAGCCCTCTCCCTGCACACCTGCAGGCAAACGTCCAGGCCTTCGGACATGCCGGCAAGGATGTGGGGAACGGCGATTCCTTGGCGAAGGCACTCCAGCGCGGCCTTGCCCCACGCCCCGGCCAGAAACAGGAGCGACCCCGTCCCCGAGCGGAAGGCCCTCTGGTGGGCCTGCACCGCCTCGTTCAGCAGCTGCCCAACCGAGCAAGTCAGGTCCAGATTTTCCAAGAGGCGAAAACCAGAGCAAACCAAGGCCGAGTCCCGGCCGCCATCGTCCACAATGAACTTGTACCTCTTACTCGGGCCCAGGAAAGCATGTGCCGCCGTGGTCAGCGCCGCAAGCTGCTGCAGTCCTACATGCTGGCCTCGGCTTGAAGAGGATGGCACGACGCGCGACATCTGCAAAAGATGTGACAACGACCTCACTTGAGTTCCATGTGAGCAACAGGGGGATTAACGATGTTCAACGGACACCCTCGTAGCACACATTTTCACACAACACGGAAGTTTTGTTTGTGAGTAATTACAAAACGGCGGTAATCGTAAGAGTAGCGTCATCATGCCAGAAGAGCATAATGCCTACAGTCAACACCAACCTTCTCGCGTCGGTCCTTTTCGTGGCAATCGCGTTTAAACAACGTCAGCAACAAGACGGCGCTTCGCCGGTTGCCAGGTTGGAGTTTTAGCGCAACTGCAAATCTGACCTTCAAACGTTTCAAACGTTGCGCGTATGTGGGCGATTGGTGTTAATTAACGTGATCGAAGGTGAGAGAACACACCCGGAGCGTCTGAACACAGTCTCGTGGCAGTTTGCGTGAACGTCGACGGCCTTGCAGTTTCCAATCTGGCAACACAGCGATGCCACAGTGCGCGCATGCGCAGTTGAAGAGGGAGGAAGTGGGGCATGTGCGGTCGCAACAAACCCGAGTGGGCGTGTTCACGTGGATCCGACGGGGGGATTCTTTGTTGGGCTTTTGATAAGGAAATCTTAAATCTTTGTCCAGGAAGGCCATCAATGAAACAGTGCCCCGCGCGTCGTCAAGTCCGACGAATGTCCCTGTGTGCGCGGATGACTGAATTCGCACTTTCCACTTGTTCGCGCTTACCGGGCGATTCCCGATTCATATCACACACAAATCGCGTCGAGGCTTCGAGCAAAATTTGTAAAGTGTTATAGCAATCCACACGGCTGTCACGTTCCCGAACACCTTCTCGATTTCAACTAAATTGCACGTTCTACATCGCAAAATGATATATTTTTAGTTTGTGCCGTTTTTTTTTTTTTTTGATTGTTGTCCATTTTATAACGAAAGATCTGCAAACCGAATTCCGACCTTGAAGCGAATCCAAATTTTAAACGCAACAATACAGCTCCATATTATGTAATCGGGCATTGTGAGTAGTTATTAAACATGAATATCGTCTATTGTTATTGTTGATCATCGTTGAAACATGAAACACGATTATCGTTTAATCGTGGTGATGCGGTGTGTTATTGGCGACTTTCTAGGAGCGTATTGGAACACTCCATTTACGGGGCGATTCCGATTCCGGCCTGCAGGGGTCGCCGTTGCTTTCCGTGGAAGTGAACGCGCTAAACTCTGCGGTACGAGGAGTGCGTTTGATTGTTGCAGCGCTCAATGGCGGACGGAGCGGGACACTTTCAGCCAGAACAATAACAGCTCGCCGACTTCCCCCCCCCGGCCGCCGCCGATCGGTTCCAGCCCCCCGCGGCCGCGAACGGCGAACCGCGGCGCGGCGCACAGCGGAGGTCCTCCCCCCCACGCCCGGCCGCCTGCTTTCGGCGGCGGAGCGTCCGAGTTCCAGCGAGGAAGTTGCCCTGCGCGGTGATGATTTAGGCCGACTGGCCTGGCCAAGTAATGGGAGACTCTCTAGGTCTGATCGGGAAGCGCCTGCTGCTTCTCCGCACCGATGTGGAATCCGCCGCGGGCGGCGAGCTGGACCAGGCCCCCTGGCTTCGAGGGACGGTCCGGGCTGTCAGCGTGGTCGGCTTGGCCAGCCCTGGGGTAGAGGTGAGCCCCGCAGACGGAACAACAGCGGCGGCGGCGGCAGCGGGGCGGATGGTCAGTGTTTACCAGCCCCGGAGCTGCGCTGGTCGGTGTCGATCGGCGAAAGCGTTGCGCGGAAATGGAGAACGCGTCGTGGTTTTTTTTTTTCTCTTTTTCTTTCTTTCCATTTTCTCTCTCTTTTTTTCCCCTCCCCGTCGCGTCGGGGAAAGTGGCGAAGTGTTGCAGCTTTGTGTGTCTGTGGCGGAGTAGGCCGCGCCGCCGACTCGCAGCGATAGTTCCGCTCGTCTCGGTGCTACTTTTACGTAGCAAAAAAAAAAAAAAAAAAAAGAATTCATATTTATTTCGTAAATGCCACACGTCAAATTTGCCCTCCTTACTTTTATTAAACCAAGTGCCAACGCGCCTCGAAATATATAAACACGTTTCTCCACGGCGGCCGAGTCGCACGTGACGTGCAGCCTGGAAATATGAATTCGTTCAAAACTCTTAAAATTAATACGTGCCGCGTGACTATTTACTTTTACTCTTCCCCGAATCGCCCGCAAAAATCAATAATTCATCGGTAAAAAAATATATATAATCTTTATATGGACGTATGCGTGTCACATAGATACTCGTATCAACTTGTATCCTGCCCAATTATTAAGTTTATATTTTATTTTTGCTTGCATTATTAGATCATTTAACAATGAGGTTGCTCTTTATAGGATAATTGTTTTGTTTTTTTTAACTAAAGTTTGGCCTCAACCCCGACTTCAATTAAGTTCATATAAAAAAAAAATTAGTTAGAAGTATGTAATGTAATTTTTAAAAAAGTATATATTTTTATTTATTTATATTCCCCCCGTAATTAAATTGGCTTTTCTGTTTGTTTGTTTTTTTTGTCACCGGTGACGCTGCGCAGGTTTTTGTCGAGTTTGAGGACAGTCCCTGGAGACAGCGCTCCTGGGTGCGGGTGTACGGGGACGAGGTCCGCGCGGCCCTCATCGAGAGCACAATCGTCTGGGCTTCGTGCAGCACCTCTCCAACTAGGAGTGGAGGACCAACTGTGTGGCCTGCGTTGGTGAGTAGCTGTAGAGCTACAGTACAGGCCAGAAGTTTGGGGACACCTTCTCATTCAATGTGTTTTCTTTATTTCCATGACCATTTACGTTGGTAGATTCTCACTGAAGGCATCAAAACTATGAATGAACACGTGGAGTTATGTACTTAACAAAAAAAGGTGAAATAGCTGAAAACATGTTTTATATTCTAGTTTCTTTGCTCTGGTTACTGCTTTGAACACTCTTGGCATTCTCTCGATGAGCTTCAAGAGGTCGTCACCTGAAATGCTTCTCCAACAGTCTTGAAGGAGTTCCCAGAGGTGTTTAGCACTTGTTGGTCCAGCTCACCCCAAACCATCTGGATTGGGTTCAGGTCCGGTGACTGTGGAGGTCGGGTCTCCACTTTTTGTTAAGTACATAACTCCACATGTGTTCATTCATAGTTTTGATGCCTTCAGTGAGATTCGAAGATAAGATAAGATCAACCTTTATTAGACACCCCATCCAACACCGCAATTTTAATTTATTGATTCACCTGAGCAGTGTAATAAAAAATACCTGCATCTATATTTTTCCCGCTGAAGTCATTTCTATCTATAAATTTGTCTCCTCCAATTTGTCTGTCTAAATGTGTGTCCGTAATGTTTGAAATACCAATTTTTGACACATTGCAGTAACTGTGGACTGCATTTTTCGGAGGGAACGTTGCTGTCTGACTCTGCCTCGTCATACCCCCTTTGGAATTGTTTTTCACAGGCATTCCAGCCTCTTGTGGACCGGGTGGGCCTGGGATCCCTGGTGCCGGTAGAATTCTTTGGGCCGGCTAGAACCTTGGAGTTCCTCCCCGATGGCAATTCTTTGCAGATGTTTGAGGTAAATCGACAGAAGAATTGGATGGAATTCCATTGGCTGAACTTGACAGGACACTGTTGGGCGGCTCGTGTTTTTGACTTCGATCCCAATTTGCTTCGCCAGGCCGAAAAAGACATCAGAAACACACTCCTGCAAGATCAGCCGTCCGTAAAGACCGAGATCTCGCGCTGGCACAGTGACTGTGAACTGCAAGAGATTTTACGGAAAGGTATTTGCAACCCGGTCGGCACGGTCAGGGCCTACAAGAGGCTTTCGTTTGGTTGTTAACTTTTTCCACGCTTGTCGGCCCCATCCAGGATCCCACACCATTCAAGGGCGCAGGGTGCAGGTTTATCAGCCAGAGTTTAAGGAGCCTTGGGCACTGGGCCTGGTGTCTCAACACGACCCGGTCTCCCACATCATGGAGATCACCATGGACCAGGTCAGTCCCGGAACACAGTACCTGCTCACGTTTGTACGAGGCGTCTGGCGGGGCCTGTAAAATGTTCGAGTGGCTTCGCTCCAACTCTGCCTTTCCTTTTAAAGGGCGGGGAAACGCAGGTGGTGGATCCCAGAGTGATGCACGTGATGCTTGCCGAGGACAACGAAGAGGCAAGTTTGGTCTCGCGTAATCGTTACGACTTTTGAGACGCGTTTCACGGTCGTCTTTTCTCTCGCGCAGAGCCTGATGGCCGTCCAGAGCTTGAACAGAAAGGAGAGTGACGGAGGGAAGGGCGAGCGCAGGCGGCGGACCGCGTCGGAGGGGGAGGAGGACGTAACCCTGAAGCGCTTTAAGGGCACCGGGGATGGGAGCGGCGAGAGGCAGAATGGGAGTGGCTCCAGCAGAGGACACGACGACGGGATGGTAGCGAGAGGCGGGGAGATGCCTGGAGGGGCGGATGAGGCGGCGGAAGGCGAGGTCGGAAGAGAGAACGTCGGCAGCGGTTCCCCCGAGGTACCTTTGCAGCAAACCCAGAACGCCTCCGCCAACAGTGTGCCCTCGTTGCCCGATCTCCCGACCGCTCACTATCCCGGCGCCAAGGAAAATGGCCGAGGCCCCGCGGCCCAGGAGAAGGCCTTGCCGGGCGCGCCCGCCACAACACCGACCCCGCCTCCCTTGAAACCCGCACCCTCCCCGTTCTCCAACAGCTTCCCTTCCCTGGGCCAGATGCCCAGCCTGGTTCCCGGAACGCCCGCGCCCAAGACCCCCAACCCCTCTCCTGCACCTGAGCGAGAGAACGCCTACCCCAACAGCGCCGCCTTAGTGTCTCCAGGCCCAGTCACCATATCTTCGCCGTCCCAGCCCAATGCACCCAGCGTTGCCCTCTCGCCCCCGTTCAGCCAGAAGCCACCTAGCTGGGGGTCTGCTCCAGCAACGGCCGAGGTAGCGCTCATTTCGTTTTCGGAGAATGGTGCACAGTTAATTGTGACATGGTGACAATGACGTGTAGCAGGAATGATCCTAATAATTTTAACATGCACCGTGTCCTATTTTCATCAGTGGTACAAGGCAACGGCGGTGCATAACTCACCTCACCATTCTGGCTCATCTGTGGAATCGGTGTTTACAGTGTGCAGTAGGGGTGTTGAAGTCAATCTCATAATCGATGCAGGCGTGGACGATTCCATTATATGATATCGTAATGATGTTGCCCGGTGTTTTTTTTATTTTTTTTTATTTTATTGCTCTAGTGGCGCATAAAAATTCTAGTTAAAAAGTAGTGACATTGTCTGATTTGAGTACAGCGCCGCTCTGAATGGGAGTAGCAGAACGTTGAAATGAATGCCTTCTTAATGTAATGTGTGTTCTTTGCTGATTTTTGTGGTTTCACTGGTGTTCACTTGACTGAAAGTGAAGTGATTGTCATTGTGAAACACAGCAGCACAGAACATGGTGACACATCGAAATGTGTCCTCTGCTTTTAACCGTCACCCTTGGTGAGCAGTGGGCAGCTATGACAGGCGCCCGGGGAGCAGTGTGTGGGGACGGTGCTTTGCTCAGTGGCCCCTTGGCGGATCGGAATTTGAATCGGCAACCTTCTGATTACAGGGCTGCTTCCTTAACCGCTCGGCCACCACTGCCCCGTTTAACATTAGTAAAGAATTTGACAGAAATTGACCAAGTAACTGTTGCATGAAGTGTTTATTTGATGCCGAACAGATGCTGGTGCTGAACATCCATTTGGACCCTTTGATTTGTTTCAATGAGCAGAAAATCGGTCTCGTTCCATCCAGATAAACGTCTGGTTCAGACCTTTGTCTAAACAAGGCCTTAACTTTCATCCCACTGACCTATTTGAAAACATAATGTGCGGTAAAGTGAATAAATTGATGGGATGCATCGTGATTCATCGATAATCATAATCAAATTGTGACACCAGTGAAGGTTCACACCTCCAGTGTGCAGTTTGCCAGATTGCATTGAAGGGTACAGTTGCACTGCAAGTCCTGCCAAAAGCATAGGATGAAGTGATATCAAACCTCCAAGTTTGATAACGTGACTACACGTTGTGAGGAGACCGATATATTTGCATGGTCCCATTTTGGCTGAGATTGCAGCTCAACCTTACGGTGGGGATACTCTCCTCAATTCCCTGTTGTTGCTTAGTGGTTGTAGGATGACTGTGTTTTGAATGCCGCTCTTTGTATTTATCATCTTTGTTTTATTGTGGCCTTTGTTTCAGAGCCCTAAGACGACATCCCTTGCAACCCCGGGATACAGGCCTCAGTCCAAACCAGTGTTCGGACAGCTGAGTGCACAAACGAACGGATCTGCTCAGGAGAGCAGACCCTTTGGGTTCTCCTTTGATCAGAAGCAGAATGACTCTGAGACCTCGCAGAACTTATTCTTCCAGTGCATGGTTGAGAAACAGGCCCAGAGTCCGAGCCAGAGCCAGGAGAAGGAAACCAACTACTTCACCGCTGCGTCTGAGAGCCTGTCCAAAGAGCCTCCCAGCTTGTTCAAATCTGGTTCTACTTCGGAGTCTCCCAAAAAGCTCATCCTGGCATCTCCTGCCTCTGGAGTATTTGGTTCTACTTCAACCTGTGGTCAATTTACAGAGCAGCCCAGAGCTCCTGAGATTCAGCCTTCCGGCAATGGGTCTGTTTTCAACAAAACTTTTGGATCGGGGACAGAAAGCTTGGCTAAACTGGCACCTCCTTTCCCTGGAGGGAGCACCCTTGGTTCTGGGGGCATTCAGAATACCGGTATCGGAATGGGCGGACTTGGGAATACCTTTTCTCCAGGAGCGAGTGGTCCAAGCAGTGGCAATGGTGGAATCCGGAATGTTAACAGTGGTGGTTTGGGTCTCCTTACGGCCAATCAGACTTCAGAGAGCCATCAGAACCTGTTTCTTCAAGCCTCCAAAGAGGCCTCCAACCCATTTCTGGCCCGCACCCAGGGACCATTCAGTAAGTTGCCCTCCCAGCAGTCTCAAGCTCCATTTGCCTTTGCGGCTTCAAACACCGCAGCTGTGCCAGTGTCTTCAAGCAGTGCAGGGACAGGAAGTGCTGGAGAAGAAGAAAACTCTAACTTGTTCACCATGGCCGAGCCGCCCAAGGGTATCTTAACGTCCCCTTTTGAAACGTCAATGGCATCGTCCATTTCAGGCCCTGCAAATGCTTTTGGCCAAATGTCTAAAGACCCACAGCAAGTTCCCCCGCCCGTCAAGGAAGGTTTCTCAGGGGACAAAGCAGGTTTGAGCACAGGGAATTTTCCTGGATTCGGAAACGGTGGGACAGGCGACGCTGCGACTCTACCTTTCAACCAGTCACCTCAAAAGTTCTCGCTGGAGGAGCGTGGCCCGTCCTCGAAGCGCGACTCCGATTCGAACAGTTCTAACAGCGACCTGTCTGATCTGAGCGACGCCGAGGATCCGCAGAACCAGAGCGTGAAGGGGGACTCTCTGGGGACCGCTGACGAGAAAGCCATCAAAGACCAGAAGAACAAGAACCAGGGTGCTGCCAAGAGCAGGCCACGCAACCAACCATTCAAAAGTACGCTTTGATTTATTCTCTACCTCTTTTCAGCTGGTTTAAACCGGGATGCGTCGCACATTTTTGATTTTGAGTGCATTGCTAGTTGTTTTGTTCTTGATGTTTGATGCTGATTGCTGACCGTCCACCTGTCTCTGGACAGTTGGGCAGTCTGTGCTGAAGGACATGGCCAAGGTGCGCCGGCTGAAGCAGTCCGGCGAGCCGTTCCTTCAGGACGGCTCGTGCATCAACGTGGCCCCGCACCTTCACAAGTGCCGCGAGTGCCGCCTGGAGCGGTACAGGAACCGGTCCCGGGAGCAGGATTCCGACGACGACGACCCCAACGTAGCCTGCAGGTTCTTCCACTTCCGCAGGTCCGTTTCGTTCCCTCCCACCCACTGTTGCGTGATGTTTGGACCTTCGCTGACGCTGTATTGGTCCGGTTGGTCGTTCCACTTGTGCCTTTTATTAATAGTCCATCTTGTATTTCAGACTGGCTTTCACAAAGAAGGGCGTGTTGCGGGTGGAAGGCTTCCTTAGCCCTCAGCAGAGTGACAACATGGCGATGGGGCTCTGGCTGCCGTCCCCAGCCATAAAGGAGGGTCTAGACCTGGACACGTCCAAGTACATCTTGGCTAATGTAGGCGATCAGTTTTGCCAACTAGTCATGTCTGAAAAGGAGGCCATGATGATGGTGGAGCCGCATCGTAAGAATTTATTTTGGGAGCAATCCTTTGTGTTCGTCCGTCTTATCTGAACAGCTTCCTAACAGCGTGTCTTCACACCTTTCGTGCATCTGCAGAGAAAGTGGCGTGGAAGCGAGCGGTGCGGGGCGTGAGAGAGATGTGCGACGTCTGCGAGACGACGCTCTTCAACATCCACTGGGTGTGTCGCAAGTGTGGTTTTGGCGTTTGCCTGGACTGTTACCGGCTACGGAAGAACCGCACTCTAGACGGTAAAAAAAAAAACCCACATTGGTTTTGCGTAAGGCGTTTCTACATATCGATGCGGCCTGTTTGAGTTCGCCAGCTGTAAAACTTGTCAGAGTCTACGTTTATTGGTCACTGATTTCACCCACTGAGCGTGTTTACGTCCTTCGCCTACTAAGCATCTTTTGCTGCACCCGGCTTGAAACGTTGTTGAACTTTGACCTCTGCCCTTGTGACTCATTAACCAATAGAAGCGTTGAAGCGGGTTATAACCACACCCACTTCTTGAGCCCGTTACACATTTGGTTTAGAACGAAACGATACGTTTCAGTCAGCACATGTTTATGTTTGCTGTCATGATGCAATGTGCATCAGACTATATTGTGCAATATTTAGTAGTCTTTACTGATTTCAATCACGTTTCGACTGGTAATTTACTAATGGTTTCTCTCTGCATGACAGAGCCTGAAGAGAACCCCGATGACGACGTCTTCTCTTGGCTGAAGTGTGCCAAAGGCCAGCCACATGAAGCCCAGAACCTCATGCCCACCCAAATCATCCCTGGCACCGGTCAGTTCCTCTCGTTTGTGTCCGAATCTGGAATTGTGTGCGTAGCTCTATGTTTGGGTATGTTCAGTGTGCCTTTGTCCCTCAGCGCTGTACAACATTGGCGACATGGTCCATGCCGCAAGAGGCAAGTGGGGGATCAAGGCCAACTGTCCCTGCACCAGCCGGCACAGCAAACCTCTGGTACGCCCCACTGCCCCCAATGGTCTTTCACAGGTACGTTTCTTTTTTCCTGATTTAAGTTATGATTTATTAGCTTTATTAATTTTTTTTTTTTTTTTTGTCTAAATGGGCTTGTCTTATTACAGTCTGCAGCAACTGCCACCGCAGGTAATGGCACAGGCAATGTGACAACGCCTCAACCTGAGGGCGAGGCGGCCATCCCACCGCCACAACCGGCCGTAAAAACGGAGCCCACCACAGAAGCCGGGAGCGCCGAAACAACCGAGGCTACCAGCAGTGCAAACAGCGGCAACAGTCCCGCTGCCAAGGACGCTCGTCCTGGCGGAGCCGATGGCAGCCAGTCGTCCGCACTTCACTGGCTGGCGGACCTCGCCACACAGAAGGCCAAAGAGGAGACTAAAGGTGGGTGGAGTTTGATCTTCTGAAGCTCTCCACCCAGTTGTGCTTCAGGTCCTGGCCCTGAAGTAGCACATGCCTGGAAATTTTAAACACAATTCACATCACTACGTTCACTTTGACGCTTGTTTAATACGTAATTAAGCTCTGTCAGGAGTGAAATCTTTCAGGTCGATGTTTTTCCCTGGTGCTAGTAGCCTAGTGGGTAACACACTCGCCTATGAACCAGAAGACCCAGGTTCAAATCCCACTTACTACCATTGTGTCCCTGAGCAAGACACTTAACCCTGAGTTTCTCCAGGGGGGGGGGCTGTCCCTGTAACTACTGATTGTAAGGCGCTCTGGATAAGGGCGTAGATTCCAGCAATTTCTATACATTACTTCACATTATGTTATCAGATAAGTCAGCGAGATGAGAGTTAAGGCTGAACCAGGCGTTTTTCTGGCATCCATGGCGTTCAGAGAGCGTTCATGTCGAGCGGACAAGGCCGAACTCCTACCTGGAGTGGATCTCGTATCGGATCAGGTCACTGCCGGCAGTACTTGTTGACTAGAATTTTTGTACCGCCGCCAGAAAATTACCAAGAAACGCTCGCCCAAGTCGTCCAATTATGAGATTAATTTCGACACCCTTAATATAAATACATGCACAGAGAGAGTCTGGAAGTGGTAGAATACACAGGTTAACTAATATCATTTGATTTGTTTCTAGATCCTGTCTCACTGAGGTCAATGATGGGTCGTGACACCCGCCTTCCGTTTGGCTTGGACTCCTTTAACACCCTGTCTAGACCCCAGACCCCGGGCTCCAGCCCCAAGATCTTCAACAGCCTCCTGCTGGGTGCCCAGCCGAAATCGGAGGGCTCCAGCCTCCGTGACCTGCTGAACTCCGGCCCGGGAAAACTCTCCCACGGTTCCACGGAGGGAGGGGTGCCCTTCCCTTCCGTTTTCTCCTCCTCAACGGGGGTAGGTTCTTCCTGGTTCTCATGCCTGTCCCCTTAGCGGTTCATTTGGGTGCTGTGTTGTGACCTGCAGCTCTTCTTCGGCGCTAGGGGGACAAGTCGAAAAGCGTGCTGCCCAACTTCCTGGATCACATCATAGCCTCCGTGGTGGAAACCAAGAAGGCGGAGGGTCGACGCGGTGCCGGCTGTGCGTCTGAGGGTGGCGAGATGGCGGTGATCCCGCGCAGGGAAGGTGTGATGGGCCTGAGCGTGCTGGACCCCCACACGTCCCACTCCTGGCTGTGTGATGGACGCCTCCTCTGCCTGCAGGACCCCGGCAATACCAACAACTGGAAGATCTTCCGCGAGTGCTGGAAGCAAGGCCAGGTATTGCATTAGATCTGCATTACTTGTTTTAGGTATAGCATCTTGGGAGGTCACAGGGCACTGCCATGCAGTGATCCTTTTTTCAGTCTAGGATAAGAGAGAGAAGTCCAGGCCTTTTGACACTACAGTGTTTTTCAGTCACCGTCCCATTTGCAGTTTTGCAGCCTCTTCTACTCAATCACTGAGTCTTAAGGGGGACATTGTCACGGGATCATATTTTTAGCTGGCTTCGAGCAGTGGTGGCCTACATTGGCTTATGTGGTGTTGGCTGTTGTGTGTTAGGTTAGAAATGTTATTTGAAGTGTCATTTTTACCTCTAAACTGGTACAGGACTCGTGAACAGATGTCTTTTTGTTTTGTCCCTCCTTCCAGCCCGTGTTGGTGTCTGGGATCCACAAGAGACTGAAGAACGAACTGTGGAAGCCGCAGGCCTTCAGCGAGGAGTTCGGCGACCAGGACGTGGACCTGGTCAACTGCAGGAACTGTGCCATCATCTCTGATGTCAAGGTCAGGGACTTCTGGGACGGTTTCCAGGTTATATCCAGTGAGTATGGTGTCCTGGTACAGTCAAGCTCATTTGCTTTTTAAGCAAGTTGAAAATGTGTTTTTGATGTGTCTCTTTAGAACGCTTGCAGGGCTCGGATGGGCAACCTATGGTATTGAAGCTGAAAGACTGGCCCCCAGGAGAGGATTTTAGGGACATGATGCCTACTCGGTAAGAACAGTGACTGCAGCACTTATATTTCAAATATATATTCTAATATATTATTGAAATGAGTCTTATTTACTTTGTGTTTCAGATTTGACGACCTCATGGACAATCTCCCTCTCCCAGAGTACACAAAGAGAGACGGTCGACTCAATTTGGCCTCACGGCTGCCAAACTTCTTTGTAAGACCTGACTTGGGGCCTAAGATGTACAATGCCTATGGTGAGGGGATATTTGACGATAATTTGTGTCACTTGAGCCTTTTTTTTTTTTTTTTTTTTTTTTAAACGTCCCTTCTGGTGTTCCGCAGGTCTGATATCAACAGAAGACAGGAAGGTGGGGACCACCAACCTGCACCTGGACGTGTCTGATGCTGTGAACGTAATGGTGTACGTAGGCATTCCAGAGGGGGATGATAACCAGGAGGAAGGTGAGCGTTCACATCAAGGCAATCACGCTGGGTCACTGGTTCTCGGGTCCGGCCCTGTTCCCGGTCACCTGGTCCAGCTGATGACCAGGACTTCAGCAGGACTGGACTTGAGAACCACTGCCTTAAACAAGTGGTTCCCAAAGGGGGGGGCTTGTCATTGGTGTAGGACGAACAGACCTTTGGAGTAGAAATAAGGTTTACAATTTGAATGATTGATTTTGTGTGGAATGTGTGAAATATTTGCGCTTAACAGCATTTCACTCCCTGGTGTTTTTCCCCCAGCTTGCACCTCAGTAACCAGCGTACTCGCCCTCATTCCCTTTTACAGCCCATAATCCCTGTGATTCGCTGCCTGACACCGGCAGCTACTGTGCTTTTGAGCCGCGGCCATTGTCTCCTGCCACGTCTCGTAGCTTCCATTTTATTTTTTTATTGTTGTTCGTTCACTGGAAAGTTGAGCACGGCTTCTCCTGCCACACGTAGTGCAACAGTCCCTCCTGGTCCAATGTGAAGATGCGCAGATGCACTCCTGGCCCGTTGCTGGGCGTAGCGTGTGTCTCCGGGGTCTTACTGCTTTTGATTGTGGCACAATTTCTCATTCACAGACGCAGGCCTGGCTGGATACAAAGGTCTGTGCATTTTTATATAATTATCTCATGTATGGCATGATGTCTGGTAAACTAACTTGCTCTCACACATGCTCAGCTTTTTTCTGTTTTCTCTGTGCTCCACACTTTCAATTTTACAAATTTGCATACACACGCACATACACCTCCACTCTTAGTTGTGGCCATCTAGTCATATTTGGAGCACTAATTTCTTCAGAAACATCGTCGGCCTAATTTTGTCTCATAGTGTAGTAGTTTTTAGTCAGAATATGCAATTCCACTGGATGGGTACTCTTTCTTTCTTTTTCATTTTTTTTTATGTAAACCCTGGTATGGAAGATGCACAGCTGTGCAGGTTTGGTGTACAGATCTTTCTTTACGGAAGGATCTTGCTGGGTGTCGCATGAAGTGTAAGCCCATCATTTGTCATGTGTGACCCCATGGCAGAGGCATCTCAGGGCACTGCAGCCTCAATCCTCAGTTGTCTTTGTCCTTTTTGTTTTCCCTCGTCCTCCCTTTTGTGGCATTGTGTTTTAACATGTATTGGTTGGTGGTGCGGTCGTCTCTTGGGAAAGGGGGGAAAGTAGCATTTGGCACCAATGGATGTTTCAGAACCTTTTTAACTAATCCAATCCTTTTTTTTGGGGGGGGGGAAGGATCTGTATTGCTTTATAAATCATGCAAACTGTATAATATTAGCAAAACAGCAAATTGGGGGAATCCTATTGAGGGTTGGTGAAAAGCTGTCACTGTGTGAATCCTAATGACTTTGGAATTAATACGAAATTAATTCCAAATTAATTACGTTTTTCACCTGCTGCTTGTTTGTCATTACAGAGGTGATGACCACCATCGAGGAGGGCGATGTGGATGACATGACCAAGAGGAGGGTGTATGAGGCAAAGGAGAAACCCGGAGCGCTTTGGCACATCTACGCTGCGAAAGACGCCGAGAAGATTCGTGAGCTTCTGCGAAAGGTGTGCTGCCGATCAGATGCTCGTCACTCGACATGGGAATATTCAAAAAAAGGAAAAAATTAATAATTTTATTGTCACATACAGTCATACACGGTATCATGTGCAGTGAAATGCTTTAGCGACTGCTATAGACCACAATATTGCACAATATGCAAATATTGCAAACATACACATTTTTTGGTTAAAAACATAAAAGTGTAATTTGGTTAACAGGTAGGGTGAAGTTGTGTGCAAATGTGTAAAGTAAAATAAAAGTTAAAAAAAATACTATTAACTAGTATTGGCATTTATGGTGCCTGTCAGTCACTTTATTTCCCTTTGGCATGGATACGTCTGTATGTTCAATAGTAGCCAGTTTCTACTGATAACTTTTATTACTACTTTTTTTTTTTTTTCTATCTCTAATAGATATTATACAAATTTAAATGTTAACTCTTCCTCCTCTATTTGGGTTCTTTCTTTTGTTGCAGGTGGGAGAGGAGCAAGGTCAGGAGAACCCCCCTGACCATGATCCCATCCATGATCAGAGCTGGTACCTGGACCAGGTCCTGAGGCGCAGGTTGTACGAGGAGTACGGCGTCCAGGGCTGGGCCATTGTTCAGTTTTTAGGTGATGCAGTCTTCATCCCAGCCGGAGCGCCACATCAGGTCTCTCTAAAGTTCCTTTCTTAGAAAGACGAATATGGGTCACAACAGAGAATCTAAAATCTCGCCTCTAATTTCACCTTTATTAGGTGCATAACCTGTATAGCTGTATAAAGGCGGCGGAGGACTTTGTGTCACCTGAGCACGTAAAGCACTGCTTCCGTCTGACTCAGGAGTTCAGACACTTGTCCACAACGCACACAAACCACGAGGACAAGCTACAGGTACATGCTAATTTATCACATCTATTAAAACATCATATGTAGGAAATAATGCAGTTATTCTATATAATGAACAATACAAAGGCTTAAACATGTAACAGTTAAACGAGACACACCCAATCTTTGTTAATAAAACTTGAGTGAATTTGGTAATGGCCAATGCTGGCTCAATAACAGTTTGTTGCTTTTATTTATTGCCCATTTTTGTGTCTCCACAAACAATTCTCTGTAAAAAAAAAATAAATAAATAAAAATTAAAAAAACTTAAAAAATTTGAATGCATTTTCAACTCTTTCACTCTATATGGACTGACACTATATCTTCATAATCTTTTTTTAACCTGCTACCTCTGAAATTGGTTCTGTTCTAACATTTTCAGGTGAAGAACATCATATACCACGCCGTGAAGGATGCTGTGGGAACGCTGAAAGCGCATGAACCCAAGCTAGCTCGCTCATAAAAAGCTCGCAGCCACGACTGTCCACCAACCTCGCACTGCTACAGGCTTGGGTCGTGACCGCTACATCATCGAATATGTTCAGCTTTTTTTTGGAGGCGCTACACCGTTTTTCTTTTGGAGGAGAGAGAAAATTGAAAAGGAGAAGAAAAAAAAAAAACTTTTTTCATTTTTAAAGCCATCTGGGCTTAATGCTAGGATGAAGGAGGCACTTCATCAGTGTTACACAAAATGTTCAAATGTGTTTAGTTTCTTTAAATATTTTTTTTTTTTTTTGTATTTAAGGTTTTTTTTTTTTTTTTTTTTTTTTTTTTTTACAAAGTAGCGAATGGGATGAGCAGGTGAAAATCTGATGTGCCTCTGTGTGGAGATTAAATTTCTGTGTAGCCTTTATCGACGTGAGCTGTGCGCTGTTTTTAAACTCGTAAAAAAAATTTTTTTTTCTTTTTTTTTTTTCTGTAGAAAACCTTTAGTGTTACACAGTGATGATTAGGGGGTGGTTCATTCGAAGCTTATTATTCTACAGAATCAGTACACTTAAGCATTGAAGGGATAAAGACCAAAGTTTTGTATGTTGCGTTTTTATTTTGAAGTCCGCCGGAAATGTCCAATTCTTAAATCCCGTTTTTGTATGGTACACACCTGCAGGACTATTAGTTTGACTTTCAATTTTGGTGGCCGCTTATGGAAAAAAAAAAACGACTTGAAGGTCTGTTTTGTTGTGTAAAGGAACAGATTGATTGTCAACAAATGTATTAATTGACTGCTGGCCTTTAATATTTATCCATGTAATATTTTTATTTTAGCAGTGTGTAAGAATTTTCACCACAGTTTACAAAAATGGCCCTTATACTGTACATGGTAGACACTAATCTCTAATCTCAACAAATATTTCATTTTGATTTTGTTTGGTCTTTGTTTTTTTTTCTGCATTTGACTATATTAAACAGAGATATGATCTTGTAAACCCAATTTGTGCAACCCTTGGTGTAATTTTCTTACTCCTGCATAAACTACTTAAGGTGTGTCCTATCTCTCTCTGAACCAGTCCTGGAAATTTAGATTTAGTATATGAACTATGATGATTGTGTAAAACTTAAAAAGACAAAAAACGAAACTTTTTTTCCCCCTTTTCCTACAAAATTTCCCATCAATATTTAGTGTTAAACCTCCGCTGAAGTAGCTGAAATAAAACGTGTACATGCACGACACACGTAAGCATCATACATAATGAGGTTGCGTACATTTCTATCGCGAATCGAGCACACGGTTCCAGTTTTTGGGTAATAGATGCAGGTCAGGTCAGGGGTGGAGTGACTTCTCGCGAGAGACGAGAACACGTGTTTTTTTTTTTTTTTTTTTTTTTTTTTTTTTTTTTTTTACTGCGTGTTGATTTAGCGTGAAGATGTAATGGATACGCAGACATCGGTTTAGAAAGTTAATTTGAATTTTGTCTCGGATTTTATCGGCCGGCGTGTCTGCGCACCTGTATCCTGCCCCTTTAAGGGAATTAAAGGTCCCGGGAGCCGCTGAGGCAGCAGCTGGACGCCGCCGCCGTCATCGTCATCATCATCGTAACAGAAAACCTACGCCGCTCGGTCCGGACCGCGTCCCCGAACACCGGAGCTGTGCTGGGGGAATGGGGGGCAGCTAGTCGTGCCCGAGCATAAGGCGGAGGTTACGGCGAAAAACCGCGACAAGATGGTTTCGTGGATGATTTCCCGGATCGTGGTGTGAGTACGGCGGTGCGGCGGCGCGCCGCATCACGTTGCCGTCTGTCCCCGATTTTCATTTTATTTTTGTTATTTAGCGATTTTTTTCTTTTTATTTGTGAAAGTGTGAGTCCGTGGTGGGACGAATAGACGACCTATTATACATACATGTATCTTTATAGGTTTAAACCTCTTGGTTTATTTAGATCCTGTTTACAAATCCGTCTGTACTACATTTATTTAAAAATAATAATGACCGGTTTTAACGCCTTTTAATGCAATCGGCTAATCGTATATCTTTTAAATCACTAGGTGTGGAACAACAACGGTGCGTTAACCCATATATACATACATAATATTTAAAGCAGCAACGGGCCTTGGCTTGCCTCTCATTACATTTAATTAGGTTTATACGTTTTTCTCTGAAGCGGCCTTTTTATATTTGTAATGGCCATAAATAACGAGGACCATCTCTGGTTATGTCCAGCTATGCAGCGTAATGCTTTCATTCATTCATTCTTCTGTTGTGTGGCCCGTTTTGCTCTGGTACGCAAAAATAAATATATATTAGTGTGTATATTTACGTATAGCCAGCCAAACAATGCGTGATGCTCAACCTATTCTCTTATGGCAGACCCAGGTGCATCATGGGAGCGAGTGAAACCCTTAGTCAGACAGGCTGATGTCTGCACCGGAGCGGGCCGCGTGCACGAGCACGCGCTCAGACACATGGTCCACATCCGCCACGTCTGTCCCACCGTCCCGGAAGGATGCCACTACTCTTGTTTATTTCTTGTGCATTTATGGCTTTTAGTCAGACGCCCTTATCCAGAGAGACTTACAATCTGTAGTGACGGGGACAGTCTCACTGGAGACACTCGGGGTTAAGTGTCTTGCACAGTGAGGGGTTTGTGGCTCGTAGACGAGTGTGTTACCCGCTAGGCTACTACCTCCTTTCTTTCAGGTCTCTTATGCTAAGATCCCTTGGGCAGATGTCCTTGTGTGTCCAGTAACCTCGATATCGTGCCGGCAGAACATAAGGAACGGACTGACCTTCCTCTGTTTCTGCAGCCTGGCGTTTGGCACCCTGTATCCAGCCTACTCCTCCTACAAGGCGGTGAAAACGAAGAACGTTAAAGAATATGTGAGTACCGCGCTACTACAGCTCTGTACGCAGCCCCACCCTTCCTTAAAGTCTCTTTTACTGGCATAGGCAAGCAAGCAGAAATAGGCAAGAGAAACTGATGGTCAGGAAACCTAAATTGAAACACGGCAGATATATTTAATGCGTTTAAGGTCCCCTGACATGAAATTTTTGCTTTTATATCCGTCTTATTGGTTCCCTTGTACTGTATCTGAAGGCCTTGGTGCTGAATTACAGCCACTTTTATCCAGTCCCACAGTGCAGGTGAAGCGGTTGTCATTGTGATACACAGTAGCACAGCACACGGTGACACAACGAAATGAGACCTCTGCTTTTAACCATCACCCTTAGTGAGCAGTGGGCAGCCATGACCGGTGCCCGTTGCCTTTAAATGCTAATGAGGAGGAGAGAGGCGGGACTAGGAGGAGAGCGGCCTATAGAAGTTGAGCGGGCTTTTGTGGAAATGACGTCGACACCATTCACTGACCACAATGTTTGCCACAGACAGGAAGTCGTGTCAATGTTTTTTTTCAAGTAAAAATAAAATGAACCCATGGTCTCTATGACCGAACAAAAAAGCCATGACGGTTGGAGGAGAGAATTTTTTTTAGAGGAGGGGTGGGAATTCTCTGGGTGGAAAAAGCATGACAAAGGGAGGTAACCTTTCCCCTTATGATGTCATAAGGGGACAAATTCCAGAACCGACCTTCTGAGCCGCTGCTCTCTGAACGGTGAATCAGAATGACCAAAGCACTCTTTACACTCACAATTTCTAGCCACTGCAAGACCACAGACAGACTTGTATTAATGTTAAATTATCTCACAAAGTAAAAGTGTCATGATCAGGGTCCTTTAAGGTATATTAGATCATTTTTAAAGCTACAATTCAATTCAGGTGCTCAAAAGCTTGAGCACCTGACATGTTCAGGATTTAGCAACACCTCATTTGGCAAGTATCACAGCTTGTAAGTGCTTTATGTAGCTAAGAGTCTTTTGGTTCTTACATGGCACAGCTCAGTAAGCTAATTATGGTCTGGAAGTTTGGAAGAAGTTACCTGAGAATTCACACGGTGGGTCTGAAGTGCTGGATGCTCAGGAGCAGAAACAATGGCTCGGCTTGAAGTAACAATCTCAGTTGTGCTTATATTGCATGTTTTGAATGATCAGTGTCCCAAACAGATTTACTTGGCTTGCATTCTGTCATATCTTGGTATTGACACAAAATCACCAGTGATTGTCGGGGTGTGGCCAGCACGTTCTTATAGGCCCTGTTGGGACTGGCTCACCGCGAAGTAGCAGACATACAAGTCGGTGCCCTGTGCATATATACACTGCTCAAAAAAGTAAAGGGAACACTTAAACAACACAATGTAACTGACACAACTGTCCACTTATGGAGCAACACTGATTGACGATCAGTTTCACTAGCTGTTGTGCAAATGGAATAGACAACAGGTGGAAATTATAGGCAATAAGGGCGGGGTTCTGCAGGTGGTGACCACAGACCACTTCTCAGTTCTTAAGCTTTCTGGCTGATGTTTTGGTCACTTTTGAATGTTGGAGGTGCTTTCACTCTGGTGGTAGCATGAGACTGAGTCTAGAACCCGCACAAGTGGCTCAGGTAGTGCAGCTCATCCAGGATGGCACATCAATGCGAGCTGTGGCAAGAAGGTTTTTCATGTCTGTCAGTG
The DNA here is from genome assembly GCF_900700375.1 of Denticeps clupeoides. Taxonomy (NCBI): domain Eukaryota; kingdom Metazoa; phylum Chordata; class Actinopteri; order Clupeiformes; family Denticipitidae; genus Denticeps; species Denticeps clupeoides. Next base: position 203,540 of record NW_021630091.1, read on the forward strand.
TAGTGTCCAGAGCATGGAGGCGCTATCAGGAGACAGGCCAGTACATCAGAAGATGTGGATGAGGCTGTAAGAGGGCAGAAGAACCCCCTACCTGCCTTTGTGTAAGGAGGGTCAGGAAAAAGACTCCATGAGGGTGGTGTGAGGGCTTGACATCCACAAGTGGGGGTTGTGCTCACAGCCCAACACCATGCAGCATGTTTGGCATTTGCCAGAGAACACCAAGATTGGCAAATTCGCCACTGACACCATGTGCTCTTCACAGATGAAAGCAGGTTCACACTGAGCACATGTAAACCACATACTGTCCAGGAGTCAGCGGAAACTTTAGTCCAGGTCTGGGAGGAGGTCCCTCAGGAGGCCATCTGCCACCTCATCAGGAACATGTGCAGGCATTGTAGGGAGGTCATAAAGGCACGTGGAGGCCACACACCCTACTGAACCAAATTTTCACTGGTTTTAAGGACATTCCATCAAAGTTGGATCAGCCTGTAGATAAATTTGATTTCCATCGAAAAAGTGTGTGTGATTTAGCTGTCACCATGTTCAATTATGTAAAGAACAAAGTATTTAATGAGAGAATATATATAATTCAGATTTATAATGTCTTTATGTTTTTTATTCTTTTGAGCAGTTTATATAGATCGTGAAAGTGATTGTTTTCATTGCGGTAAACTGCATAGCACAGCACACAACAAAATTGTGTTCTGCATTTAATCAGTCACCCTTCAGGCACCGTCTAGTGGTGCATCTTTATACCTGTGTGTGTGTGTGTGTGTGTGTGTGTGTGTGTGTGTGTGGTGTGTGTGTGTGTGTGTGTGTGTGTGTGTGTGTGTGTGTGTGTGTGTGTGTGGTGTTTTCAGTTCTCCCAGGTAGTTACTGGATCTCAACGATGGGTGGAGGAACTAGACCTTGTGGGATTAAATATTGGAAGATGTAAGCGCATGAAATAAATGTGTTTATCAAATTATTTAATGCACCCCCTTGTTTTGAACGCTCCTGACCTATAATTGCATTCCATATTTATTGATAAGCAACTTTTTTTTTATTGCAAAACTGTAGTGTCGGTCCTCTCTTTCAGGAAGTGTGCATCTTGCTATTTTTAAGTTTGGGGTCTCTGTCTGTAGAAGAGGGTACTGTAGCTCATGGTGATGGGTTGCTATGGAAACCGTGCTCTGTCAGTGAGCAGTTGTTGCGTGTTCATTTGTCAAACCTTCATGACCAAATAAACACACTTAATATTTTTTGTTTAGTGTTGCTATGGATACATATGTTTGACAATTGATTATTTGTATTTTTTTATGAATTTCTTTGCCCATGTTAATAAAAGTTTTTGAATGTTTTCTGCCTGTATTGCTGGCAGTTTGTCGGTTCGGTAGCTGTGGCTCGTAGCTCTTGTGGTGTTTTGTGTCAGTCCATGCTCTCTCCCCAGAGGTCAGTCATGTGTAGAGTGATGTGCTGTACAGAGCTGGAGTGTGAGCTCACAACGTGCCCGGCCATGTGTGGGCACACGTGCCAACGTATGCTCCAGTGCTGATGCTCGCTCTGTGTGTGTGTGTGTGTGTGTGTGTGTGTGTGTGTGTGTGTGTGTACTCAGGTGAAATGGATGATGTACTGGATCGTATTTGCGCTCTTCACAACAGCAGAAACATTAACGGACCTGGTCCTTTCATGGTGAGTTCCACAGTATTTTTCAGGTTTAGTATTTTTACATTTACATTTACAGCATTTATCAGACGCCCTTATCCAGAGCGACTTACAATCAATAGTTACAGGGACAGTCCACCCCTGGAGCAACTTAGGGTTAAGTGTCTTGCTCAGGGACACAATGGTAGTAAGTAGGATTCGAACCCGGGTCTTCTGGTTCATAGGCGAGTGCGTTAACCACTAGGCTACTACCACCCTACATCACATCCCATCTATTTTATACCCTCACTGCAATGCATTTTTCATATTGTAAAAAGTGAGATGTACTTTTTACAAAAAGACAGCCATATTTGGCCAGTGTCTAAGGTTGCAACGGGATGGGCTTTTTCAGGTTTCCATTTTACTTTGAGCTGAAGATTGCCTTTGTCATATGGCTGCTGTCTCCATACACCAAGGGCTCCAGTGTTCTCTACCGCAAATTTGTGCACCCCACCCTCTCCAACAAGGAGAAGGTCAGTGCTGCAGTTTTTTTTTTTTTTTTACAACAAAGTATAGAATGGAACCTATGTCTGATCACCAACTTACGATGGTCAGAAGTTTTCAGTTTTAATTGGTGTGTAACTACTAACATCTCAAATCTATATGCACCATTGGTCTGTTTAGCATTAACCGTGTCTTAACTCCACTGTGCAAAAATGGAAATTGCAGGAAATCGACGAGTACATCAGCCAGGCCCGGGACCGCAGTTATGAGACCATGATGCGCTTTGGGAAGCGAGGACTGAACATTGCGGCCAGCGCAGCCGTTACGGCAGCCGCCAAGGTGGGATTCTGTCTGTCCCTTTAGAGAATATCACTGTCACTCACTATCCATAAACGCTGAATCCAGAACTGGGCACATCCCAGCCCATCCGTATTTAGAAGATAATATCAAATTGCAGGAAGCCTTAAGAACTCTGACATAACTAATGAAGGAAAAAGTCATTTTCATCTCCACTAGTTTCTAAAAAGCAACAACCGTAAAGCTCAGTGCTTGCTGATGTTTCTGAATTTCCAGTAGTGCAACTTGTAGTGATTTAAAACTGTGCTTGGTCCCTGAAACCGCATTGGTTTGACCCAGGGACAGGGTGTGCTGTCGGAGAAGCTGCGCAGCTTCAGCATGCAGGACCTCACGCTCATCCAGGACGAGGAGGATCTCCACCTTCGCGCCGGTGAAGCTCGCCTGCGCACGCCCATGGCCACGCTGCGGGACCCCGTGGATGATGTGACCGGGGCCAACGGGACACCACGGGCCAAACCCGTTACACGGCAGAGTACGATGACAGGCTTTTAATGCAGTTGCACCTGAAATATGAACAATTTTATTCAAATCAGTCTAAAAGTCTGTTTTATTCTCATCAGCATCTGCACTGTATACACTAATTTAGAAATGAACAAAGTCCTGTTCATGCAGCATTGCCAATTGAAAATAGTAATAGGACTGACATTTTCTGTTTGGAACATTTTATATGGTTAATTAAATTGATTAATTTTTATAAATTTATGATCAGCACAACATGACTTAAAGCCAACCTTATGTAAACTGGGCTAAATGAAACTAATGTGAGGTGTTTTTTTTTTTTTTTTTTTTTTTTTTTCCCATTAGAAAAAGTTTTGGATTTTCTGATATTCCAGATTCTTTTTAACAGACATCAGACCCACTTTGTAGGCTGTATTTAAACAGGCAGCTGTGTAAAAAATCTGCAGTTGCCATGGCAGCAGCTATTTTGGGAGTGCCAGATTTTCAAATTGAGACCTAATTTAAGGTCTCCGAAAAAAGTCACGTTGCCCAGGACATCTTGAGACAATCTTGATGGTTTGCAGATTTCAGGACTCTCTGGACAAATTAATTACGTGATCGGTAGTTTTGCAGCAAAGGTGCAACACTAAACGTGCAGAACTCCCAGCCCTCGCGTTTGACTGTTCGTGTTGGTGGTGTTGGTGAGGGCTGCATCATGGTTCTGAAGGTTTCTGGCCTGAGCAGCAGGCCGCTGTCAGCTGATCTGAATGAGGGTGGATGGATGGAGGGAGGGAGGGTCTGGGCTCTGGCCAATCCTGTGGAACAGAGGCTCCTCAGAACATCCTGACTACAAATTTGTGCTTTTTTTTCCCCCCTCTGGTTTGAAAAGAGCAACGGCACAGAAACGGGTGATGAGGAAGGCTAATGGGATTAAAACTGGCCAAAGCCAAGAACCTCTTTCCAGAGAGCATCCTGCCAGACACCAGAAAAGTTGAGAGGGTTTGAGGAAAAAAAAAATAAATAAAAATGCTCTTGTGGTTTCCCAGCTCGCTCTTCACCTGCACCAGTTGCAGATGAAGTCCATGCTTCCAGGTCTGAGGGTGACCCGTCGGACATGAGGACTGAACAGTCAGACGAGGACACTGGGGACAAAGCCCCCAAACGTACGGCAAGCGTCAAAGTGGCCAAGAAGCCTGCTGCTGCCAAGACAGAGGTACTATTATTATTATTATTATATATTTTTTAACGTTTGTTACATCTTGCACCTTTGCAAGTAGAGTCTCATTTGGTTCATGCTGCACATTTATATCATAACAATGATCTAGATAATATATCGATGACATAAAGTTCATCACGCCTGTTTTACATCAGTTGTCACTTTACTAGTCCGTATTTACACTGGTTGCTTTATCCAGGTCTGTAATACTTATTAACAGGTTCTGGAGAATCTTTGTTAGTTCCTGCTGCAACACTCGTTTTTGGGGCTTCAGAGTTCTGGTATTTGATTGTCATTGAGTTTGAAGCCTTGATTGTGACGTAACGGGTTCTGCTGCCCCTGACATAATTCAGCAGCACCGCCCTGATGCCGTAGTAGCTGTTGATTTAACCTTTCGACGGCCCTTTCTCCACCAGGCAGCCAAGACCGTGAAGAAGCAGCCAAAGAAGAAGACGACCACTGCAACCAGTAATAATACCGCCGAGACGCCCTGAAGCTCAACCTTCCACTTCAACACGCACACACACACACACACACACACACACACCATCAGGAAACACTCAATTCTCACGTGCTAGTGGAGTGTAGCAGGATTCTTCTCACATTATATCAGCAACACCCTTTTAATGCAGCCATCCACTTGTCTCTGCATTAATGTAAGTGTGTGAGGGAGAAGTGGAGAAAATCACTCCTTGGCTGACCTTCTTTACTTCCTCTGGAGGGCAACTCCTCTAGTCGTGGACAGCTAGTGTGTCCACATCTTGGCTTTGTGTCTTCGTGAAGTGAAGGCCAGTCCATGGTGGGTTTCCCTGTCGTTTACTTTGGTGCATCAGTACAAAAGGCTGCTTGTGAGCAACAATATCAATTTATCTCATTTTATGTGGAAAACCGTTCATGTCATAATCAAATGATACTCTTTCCATGCAGCATATGCATATGGGGCTTTTTCATCCTCTTCACTATACACACACATGCACACTATTTAGGTCAATGCATTTTATGGCTATGGTCTTAGAATTGATGGTACATTTTAAGGTATTGTGTTTTTAGGCCTGTTACGGGCACCTAATGTCCTCCTGCTCTGGCTAGACCAACGTCCTGTAGGGAATGCATCTCCATGGCATCCTTTATAGGATGTAGGGTGTCTGTCCGGTGCATTGACGAGGGGCCACTGACTCTACATATTTTTAAGGCTTTTTATTATTATTATTATTATTATTTCATCTTATTTAGAAAGTGTACTAAATACTAAAGGCCAGGCTAGCGCTAGAGGTCATCAGGGGTCCCAAACTCAATTCCTACAGGACAGCACTCTGGACCTTGTGGCTCTTAGTTGTGTAGCGCTTTACTTTGAACACCAGAGGGCAAACTCCTTAATTTGCTGGAATCAAATGTATTTTGTAAATAGTACTACTGACTGTATCATTTGAGCTTGCTTGCCTTATTTTCTTTAAAAAAATTTTTTTTTTTATTTATTTTTTGCTTTCTGCAGCAAACGTGAGATTCACACGAACATTTCATTTTCTAATGCAATTTCTGACTACCCTTTTCATTTCATTTCATTTTTCTCATTGTTTCAGTTTTCCATTGTGGGGTTTACAGAAAGGCTCAGCCGGATTTCAAAATTTTAATGGAGATAAGACTGAAAATCATACTTTTTTTTTTTCCCTCTGTGGTACTTTAGCTGTCTCTATTTTTTTATGCCTCATTTTGTTTTCATTTGAAGTCACAATCACTGTGGGATTTTCATTTGTGAGAATTATTAATATATTCTTTTGTGCCAATACTCCACTGTAATAAAGAATGAGAAATAATTGTGCTGGGACTCTGTTAGCCACCATATACAGTATACAAGGTACCGATTTCAGAAACTGCTAATAAAAGTATTACAGATTTGTATGTGCTTCATCTTTGTGTAAAGACTAGTTTTAGGGCACTTTTTAATATTATTTTGCATAGAAATAGCTAGAAAACTAATGCCATTTATGCTAATCTGTGACTAGTTAGGTTAACTGCTATGCGCTAATAGTCTGATTTATAGATGCTGATGTTTACAACATCATTCTTCCCACAATTTGCACAAGATGTTCTCAGTTAAAAATAATCTAGGAGATCGATTTTCTTCATTTTTAGTCTACATCAGAAAATGTTCCAAGTTACGTTGACTTTCTATATTCTTGTAATGGCATTTAATTTTGAGTTGGAATAGCTTGTGTATGTCAAGTAAACCTATATTGTTCTCTTAAGTGTTTGCAACTCTCTTAACTGTTTAGTTAACAGAGTTAACTAAACCAAAACGTTCAATTTAACTTAGAAAACCAATTACATCAGAAAAAATAAGTAAATATACTTAGTGAACAAGATTTTAAACAATGTTCTTATAATTTAACTAACCCGAGTTAGTAAATTTTTTTTAGTAATTACTGCAATATGTTCACTGCACTACATAATATATAATTATGCACACTTTGCATTTCATTAAAATCGGAATGACTAATTTGTTTCAAAACAAAAATGTTTTTTATGCACAACTATGCAACAAAAAAAAAAAACTGACTTTATATTATTTTAATTTAGGCAGTCGTACATTTTGCTGTAATTTTGCAATTTGGTTGACCCATGTCTTTCGGTTTCAGTGTAATGCTCTCTTCTTCCACATGATGTCGCCATTGACTATGTGAACTACTGCGTGGCGTGTGTAGTTGGTGTTTGTCTCTAATGATGAGCCACACTTTCTGTTAACTGAACTGCCCCTCTGTTTTGTCACTGATACCTGAGCTACTGAGCCAGATACCTGAGTCAGATTAGCATGCAAAACATCTACAATATGCACATCTAAAATGATTACAAGGCTCTTGTAGTTTGCATAAGGATTACGTTTGTATGTGTGCTTTTAAAAATCCTGTCCTTCACATCCAAAAGTAATCAGGACTGAAAATCGAACTAAAATTTCTAACTTTAGAAACTTTAGTATCTGCAGATGTGATATGATATGATAATTGAGTTTGTATGCACTGGGAAACTGGGAACATTATAAATGTCCTATACTTAATCTTCTTTAAATCAAGTTGATTAAACCTTAATATAGATGTAATTACTCCACTACGTCGAATGCAGTTCATTTCAATATCAGATCATTAGATGCAAATTGGCTTTTATTCTCTTTTAACATATAGTTAACCATGTGGTTAGTTAAGAAGTTGTGTACTGATACACTCTATGTTGGTCTGGTTCTGCTGGAGGAGATGAGTTTCAGTTGCGCAGAAGAACCAGTGTCCTGTTACATAAAGCTCTGCAGTGGCTGAATCTCATTAGAGCATGTGTGTGTGTGTGTGTGTGTGTGTGTGTGTGAGCGAGCGAGAGCGAGAGAGAGACCTATTACTGTGTATTAGGGAGAGAGGAATAACAGAGGATTCCCCGACCAGAGGATCTCCCAACACCAACCACCTTCCCCTGCGGGGGCGTCCAGGAATTAGAGCTGCTGTTGCCGGGTGGACGGTTCCCCCCGTTCGTCTCTCGCTTCCTTTTGCCCTTTACATCCCCTGGAGAGAGACTGCAACACTGCCGGGCTTTTCCCAGAGTCGGTGACGTAGAGGGACACCCGGTTACACAACCGCTGCAGGGGTGGACCTTTTTTTTTTGGACCCTGCCGCAGCTGTTACTTTATGTAATGCATCTGCACACCTTCACCTTGGGACATGTTTAATGATGAATATTTAATGATGGAGATTCAGACAATGAGGGCATCACCAATAAAGTTGATGAGGGTTTGGTAATTAAAGGCCAGGTTTTAATGCACATAGACAGGATTTTGTGCCACCACTAGATGGGGCAGTTGAACCAGAAAACTAAAGAAAAACACGAACATTTTCTCCAAAGTTTTAGTTCTTTGAAAAAGACTTGAGCTCATAAAAAACTGGCCTAGAACATTCAAAATTGGAGATCCTTGAATTCTATCCACCTAACTGTCATTGCTGTCTTTGTCTTTCTCCACATTCTCTTTCTTATTGTGAAATTTTGAATTTCTCAGTATGCAAGAAAGTAAAAGACTGAAGTTTATTTGTGTAGCAGCATGTCCCGAAATGGACCTCAGAGCCAAGTACAATGCTCGAAAACGCCACGCCCGCCCGTTCGTTTTTGTACCTATTCAGACACCCTCAACACCCTTCATGCAGCTCAGCCTTTTCAGACCAATCGAGGCACAAAGACTTGAGCAGCTCTGCAAACTCTCCGCAAATTTTAAAGTTGAGCTGAATTTTTGAACTCTATTAATATGCTATTCACTGTGCAGCCCAGCTCAGCACCACAGACCGTTCCCCAGTCACTCCCCGACTGCACAGAAGTTAGAATTACAAATGCCTGGGCCGCGAATCTGGCCCGGAAGCTTCCTTCTTTCATCCAGCGTGTGCATTTTTACACTTAATTGCGCATAATGCAGATTAAAAGAGCAGCCCTTTAAAGCGAAATGGCGTGATTGGCCTGATTGTAAGTGTTTTTTTTTTTTTCCATTTTTCCTCCCGTCTCGCCCAGCCTTGCTGTCGACCCCAGAGACATCCATCATTCTTGCGTGTGGCGGCTGACTCAGCATCCTGCCAGGTTTTTTGGAGCGCTCCGGTCCCTGTTCCATTACTATGCAGGCTGTACGGCGTCTCTGATGAAGGAAGTACGATGCCGGCTGATGCTCGGCTGACGTTTTAACATTTTAAGAAAAGACTGTGGTGCAGCAGCAATAGCAAGTTTTTTTTTTTTTTCAATTACTTCTGCTTTTAAATGATTTTTTTGCCACAGAGGAGGCTTTGCATTGTAAAACTGCGGCAGAACAGGGCATTTGTGAATTTGTGCGATTGTTTTGAAAAGCTGCGACGTAGCCGTGTTCCGAGGCTTGCAGATCGAACCTGGCCAGGGATGCTCGACGATCCGCTGCGTCTAGCTATCTAGCATGCTAAATATCCGGTTGAGTCAACAGCAGGCCTCAGCCAACGAGAGAGCCCGATTTGCCAGAACAACTCGTAGAACTAGACACTCTTTTCGTCAGTCTTTCAAACATAATAGATTTGCGGCAGATCTTCATTTTGCCAGTTGAAAGGGGACAACTTTGAATGTCCAAACACTCTAAATCTGTCCAGCACGTTTTCGTAGAAACCGGACTGGCGTTTGTCGCGAGTAATCCTGCACCACCAACGACGCAACCTCTCCGGTAATAAGTCAGCGTGTCACATCTCCTTCGAACAGAGCAGCACGGCAGGGTTGATACCCTACACGGTCTCCACCGCCGGGCTCTGACGCGCCGCGACGTATCAGAGTTGACGGGGCGGACTCACCCTGGGAGAGATGCACACTGGCTGCTTGTGCAACCTGTCAGATGTAGGTGCATCTTCCTGTCTGTGTGTGTGTGTGTGTGTACGTGCCTGCAGTGTGTCGTAAACAAGTGACCAGTGCAGCTTTCGGTGCTGTCTGGGGATGGGCTGCAGTGTCAGGAACCATCTGGTTTAAACGGCCCGGGCCCTGAGCTGCTCGGCCTCGGCTCCCTCGGCTCAGCCGCGGCGCGCGTTGCTGACGCACCGGATCATTACCTCCGCCCGCCCGCTTTCTCCGGATGTTGACACGGCAACCGCTCGTCGTCGCCTCCATTTGATCTCTTCATCTCCTAAGCGCCGACGGCACACTCGTGCCTGACGTGCTTCAGATCCGACCGATTGGTTGGTTAATAAACGTTGGGATATTTCACCACAAGCCGCTCAAACAGCTTCAGTGCCTTTTTCCACAAGGTTGTCTGGTGCATTCTTTTCAAAACAATACAATTACGTATTCATCACCGTTTTTCATGCAAATACTCAGCTAATTCCAACACATGACACACACACACACACACACACACACACAGTGGGTGTTTGCATCACCAGCTGAACATTTACATTTACATTTACAGCATTTACCAGACGTCCTTATCCAGAGCGACTTACAATCAGTAGTTACAGGGACAGTCCCCCCCTGGAGACACTCAGGGTTAAGTGTCTTGCTCAGGGACGCAACGGTAGTAAGTGGGATTTCAACCTGGGTCTTCTGGTTCATAGGCGAGTGTGTTACCCGCTAGGCTACTACCACCCTACGGCGCTCGGTAGCTGAACCATCCGCTTTTGCTCTGGCGATTCGGAACTATTTGGCGCGGCCCGCGACTGGCGTCTGAATGCGCACAGCGAGCCCTCAGACGGAACCGTCTTCGTGCAGCATCTCTGGCTGGACGCTCCTTCCCGTTCTCCGGTCGCTTGTGCCTCGTCTAGTCTCTGCAGGTGCCTGCTTTTTGCTTGCTCTCCTTCCCCCTTTCATTTCTCCTCCGATGTCCTCTCATCCATTCTTCTCGTCCACGGTATCCATGGCAACCTGCTCTGCAGAAACGCACGCGGGTCTCTCGACTGTGACACGGCACGAGCGCCTCCCCGCTAATTACCTCCAGCTCTGGTAATTGGTGGTGGCGATGAAGGAGGTCAAGTGGGCTTCTACTGGCCGGCGTTCGCCGCCCGCACGTCACACCCAACTTCCTCTCCTGGAATGGCAGCTGCCGTCTGCACAGGGGTCCCAGCTCTGACCTTCACTCGCCTCGGGACCCCCCCAGCAGCCAATCGCAGACGAGCATTGAAGCAAAGGTGAAGGGAAGCAGATCAGTCCCACAGTGAACTTCCCTCTCTATCCATCTTCCAGTGATGGGCTCACTCCATCTCCCCTCCCTCCTTCTCTCCATCTTCACATGTCTACCTGCTCCATCTCCACTTTCCTCGGCCCTGTAATCCATCTTTCTCACGCTGTGCCCTCAACCCTCCCTTTCCTCGCTCCTTCCTCACCGCTTTCTCCTGCTCTACCTACAAATGATCCTCCTGACCTTTGACAAATGAAGGAGGGATGAATATTTGAGTTGCTCAGCGACAGCGAGATGGATGAAGAGGGCAGGAAGAGGGCAGGTAGAGGGTGGGGTGCGGATGAGGTGACGCCTGCCGGGTGGCGCGCCTCTCTCCTCCCCCTCCCTCGGACCAAACACACGCTTCCCGTCAAGTTTTTCGCTGCCCCGCAGAACGGCTGCCGCTGTCCGCGGTGCTGAAGCGGGTTCCCGCCATCCGAAGACCGGAGGCGGGAGGAGGGGCGGGGCTCTGGCTATATTTAAACCGAGCGCCATTGTTTATTAATGAGCTGTTGTTTAGGCAGACCTGGAGTGTTATTTAATGCATGATGACAATGTCAATCTCAGGAGACGCTTCCACCCTCCTCCTCCTCCCCAACTCCAGAGGATACCCCCCCCCCTCCTTTTTAAAATGTATTTCCTTCCTTTACATAACTGGCACAGATGGAAATGGCCTGATGTTGCGCCCTCCTCGCATCATCTGACAGGGAGGGTGTCCCCCTGCCCTGCCCTACAAATATGCAGTTATTACCCAGCATGCCTTGCATGGCACAGAAGTCCATAAGTTCTGCAACAATTAAGAATGGATATTTATTAATGAATAGTTATCATTATCATTTTTCAAATAAAGACATATAAAGCTAAAAAGCATTTATGATCTTCCACAATGTTAATTATTATTTAATAGCGATTAATTGTCACATGTGCAGCACAGCATCCAGTGAACACAGTGAAATGTGGTCTCTGCATTTAACTATCATCTGATGTCTAAATGCAATGGTGGCAGTGGTGGCCATCGGGGCAACGGTGGCCTAGCAGTTAAGGAAGTGTAATCAGAAGGTCGCCAGATCGACTCCTGATCCACCAAGGTGCCACTGAGATGCCACTGAGCAAAGCACCGTTCCCACACACTGCTCCCTGGGCGCCTGTCTTGGCTGACCACTGCTCACCAAGGGTGGTGGTTAAATACAGAGGACACATTTCATCGTGTCACCGAGTGCTGTGCTGCTGTGTATCACAATGATAATCACTTCACTTTCACTTCACATAACTTTCATCTGAGGGAGCTGTGGGCAGCCATGAAAGGTGCCTGGGGATCAGTGTGTGGGGACGGTACCTTCATCAAGGGGACCTCAGTGTCACCCTGGCAGGTCGGGATTCGAATAACCTTTCAGTCGTGAGTCCACTTCCTGTTCTTCCTTACCCGCTAGGCCCCCACTGCCCAGTCATCAGTGTTTTATAAGCAAGTGGTATATAACTCTACAATTCATATTTTATAATTATTTAATGTCTTTATGCCTTTTAAAAATATTTTCTTTTTAATTCCTCCGGTTAGACGCTGTTTACAACTAAGCATGCTAATTATTTGTTTGAGAGCATTCTTCTTATTACCGCTTATTAAGCAACTGCCTGAAAATAACTGATGAATTATCTGCTTAAAATTCATCATTTTTGTATTAATCCATGCTGGCTGAGTTGCGGTCCCTGGTTTTGTAACTTTTAACTACTTTTACTTACTTTTATTAAATACGAAACCCTGGAACTTTAATGTCACACATCCCTGAGAAAACAGGGTCATGTCGATAGATGTTAAAATATATAAAAAGCGTGTGTGCATTGACTGCTTTGTCCTGTGATGTTCGCCGCCGGTCGCCAAGCAACCAGCCGCGACCTGCTGAGCTGCGGCCGCGGACGCACTTGTGCCTGTGTTCATTACTGGCCATTTCAGAGCAGATCTATTGATCAGGCACACGCACAGCATGCTTGTCCATCAAGCACCCCCACGATGTATAATAATGCACACACGCAAACACACACGCACGCACACACACACACACACACACACACACACACACACACAGGAGGTACAAAAAAAAAACTTGCTTAAGGCTGCGTGAGTGACACAAGCGTGTTCTGACAGTCGCCCAGAAAATCTCACAGGGCACGGAGCAGAGAAGTGAAAACAAACCAATTTGTTTCCCCTCTTTTAGATTTATGAGCATGTGTGCGCACACACACACACACACACACACAAACACACACACACACACGGTGACTCACTGCAGCGCAGTGGGACTTGCTGGCTCTCCTGCTCCTGACAGGAGCAGGTCTGTGGGCAAGAGCGAGGGAGAAGATGCAAACAGAGACGGAGGACAGAGGAGAGGGAAACGCATGAGTTCGGGTGTCAGATGGGAAGAAAATAAAAGAAAAGAAAAGAAAAGAAAAGAAAAGAAAAGAAAAGAAAAAATCAATCAATCAACCAACACAATGAAAGCTGTAATCTAGCGCTGGGTGCCAAGCTCAGTTTATTTGGCCTCGGTTTTATTTGAGTTCATCACAGAGGTAAACAGGATTGCTTGATTATCTGTGTGTGTGTGTGTGTGTGTGCGTTATACACAGCCGAACACCATTAGTTTCACTGATGGTCCAGGTCCATGGCCCCTGGTTCTATTAGTACTGCTAAAGTTTTAATATTGTATTCCGTAGACAAGCACACATGGGAAAGTGCACACGCACACACACACACACACACACACACACACACACAGAGCCCCATGGGTGCGGAGTGCAGAGAGGAGGATCTGTTCATTAATAATGGACCGGAGCAAAAAGGAAGAAAAAACAACAGCACAGTGTCAGTCTCAGGCAGACAGTCTGCAGAGACCCACCACCAGCATTTGCCAACTAATTGCGTGCGTGTGTGAGCGTGTGTGTATGTGTGTGTCTTTGTACTGACACATTAGTAATTACGTGTCCTCACACAGATAAGAACACCTAATTTCGGTGAAAAATGGCACATCCTCGATATAAGTTACGTGGGAAAAAGCTCTATTTTTCTTTACTAGATGGAGGCCGTGACACGTTTGTAATACACATTTAGACATAATACACATATTTTTCACCCGTTTTCCAAGCAGACGTGTGTGCGGGTGGCCCTGCTGGTGTTTGTCCTTCCACTGTGTGAGGGGATTGTATCGATGCCTGTGTTTGTTCCTTGGTGATTCATGTGTGTGTGTTTGTGCTGTTTATGTAAGGGCTTGCCCGTGCGTCACTGCGAATGCTGGGGAAACCCTGCACCCACCCACCTGCAGCTGCGCCTCGGTCTATTAACACCAGCGATTCCGTTCCGTGCCCGCGCCCTCTCCCTCCCTCCATCACTCGCGCCCTCCGCCCGGAGCCATGAATAATAGAACAAGAGCTTCCCGATATTACTTGATAAATATTACATCAATAATCCGACATTTATTGTTCTCCCCTCCTGTTTTACGGCACTTTCCTCAACTCTCCCGGCCTCTTTACGCAGCCTGAACGTCGCCTCGGGTTGTACAGCCAGGTCAGTACATGCACACATGGGTGAGTGGGGAAAAGAATGGAAGTCTTTTGTCGGCTATTCAACACTATAGCAAACTAGAGCTGAAATCGGGCCTGAAAGCCTGAGCCTGACAGCTTTTTAAAAGCACGGCTTTCTGTTCTTTGCTATGAGCGCTAGACCAAGAGGGAAAGGAATTGTGCGGGAAAAATGAGTTTAAAGCATAACCGCTGGAGTCTAGCCTCCGTTTTAACCTCCTCAGCGTCCACTTTCGCATCTCTCTCCCGGCGATTAAAACACATCGCCCGACGACGATGGACGGGAGCTGCAAATCAAAGGAAAATTTCATTAAAAACGAACATTTAAGTAAACAAATTACAACATGCGACACACTTATAACCAATTGACAAAAATGACTTAGTCAGAATCCTGGCACGGGCCAAGATTCACAGCTCTAACGCAAACTTTTCTAAGTTGAACTAACAGGCATGGTGGGACGAAGGAAGGGACAGAAACAGGGCCGATACATTCCACTGATTTGAAACCAATAAATTCAATGTCCAGTGCGAGGAAGAACTGCTTCTGATAGCCTCGAGATGGCCGTGACCTGGCGGTGCGCCCCCTACTGGACGATTGCCGTGTTCTGTGTAAATTATGGATGTGCTCCACCCCGTGTTGCATGTCTCAGCAGGAGATCATGCCACGCGGATGCCTCGTGGGGGGAAGCTTCGTTTGTCTCTGTTTGTGTCCTTACGCACATAAACTCTGGTTGCTAGAGAGAACCCGAAGGCCCACACACCGTTGTCATGGACTACGGAGGACGTGCGACCCAAAGCAATTATTCAAGCCCTGTTCTGATGCTTTTGAGGCTTTTTCATTACTGCCTTTCTCTCCACCTGGCCAGTGTACATTTTATACCTGAGCCTTGAATGGCGTGCCAATGAAATTACACCTCAGCAATGGTTCGAATACAAAAGGAAAATATGGCCTCAAGTAGCAATGCCACATAGATTACCATTATATTCAGGCCGTATCCGAACGCTTGTCACAGCCACTCATAACCACTCACGGCTGAGTGTCTTTCTTGGGGACACAATGGTAGTAAGTGGCATCTGAACCTTGCGACCATTTGGTTCATAGAAAGGACTGTCACCCACTAGAGTACTGCATTATTATTAAAGTTTACTGCGTTGACCTGAATAGAGGACAAACTGTCGTTTTCGATAGAATAATAGATAATTTATTTATTTAAACACAGCATTGTCTGTGTAAAAAAATAATATTTTTGCCAATGACCTGGGCTCCTACAACCCTGAACCTGTGCCAGGTAGATCAATTAAACCAATCAAAGCCTTCACATCAAGGTCGACGGTGTCAGGATTGCCTGCAGCTGGGCTCCACACCGGAACCCAATCCTGACGCCCCATAAATGCCGGAAGTTTCCGCCCGTTCGGGGTCGCTGGCATTTTCGTGAACTCTCTGCACGAACTTGACCTTGTTTAGTTTTATGTGCTTTGAGTTCTGGCAATCGCCACACGCCTACGGGTTTGTTTCAGTTCTTGATTTATGTTAAACTGTTTTTGGCCATCGCGCCATTGTTTATTTGTATTTCTTTGTTTATTGTATAATAAAACCCCTTCCCAGTATGTCAGACCTCTGCGCTTCCTTCCCCCGTAAGTCCGTAGTCGTGACAGAATGCCAGCGACCCCCCCAAAAGCGCAGAGGTAAAAAGCAGAGGAGAAGAAACGCCGCGAAGGACGCAGCCCGGCGCGGTGAACGCGGACGCCAGGGGAGAGACGCGCCGCCCGTTCTGGTGGAGCGTTTTCTCCCCGAGAAGCCGTGGTACGCGGCGCCGCGTGATGACGTCACCCCCGGGAAACTCCGCGAAACCCGGAAGCGACAACGTCGGCGGGTGAGTGGGCGGAGCGAGGACGTTGGCGTCGGCAGCAGCGAGGAAGTGACGTGGGCAGCGAGCGCAGAAGATGCGACCCCCACGATCTTCGGCATGTCGAGCCAAGAACTCTGCGCTCTGCTGGCAAGGCTCCCTGTGGACTGGGACAACACGGACGACGACGAGAGCACGGGAGACGAGAGTTGGGCTCCGCCCATCGCGCCAGTCTGCGATCGTCGCAAGGTCCGTGGGGACCCACGTCACTTCCAGGGGGGTGAGAAGCGGCAACAACAACGGCGGCGTCCCTCCAGCGAGGAGGTGGGCAGCCTCCAGCCCGAATGGCCAGAGTACTGCCCATGGGAGCTTATCGCGCCATGGGTCCAGGATGTCCGCAGGGTGGACGACCCTCGGAGTCACCGGTGGGAGGACACGGATGACGAAAGCGATGATGACGTGGATTTTCGGTGGGCGGTCGTTGCCGGGATGGCTCCGCCCAGCTTGCGCGTCCGAGATCATCGCGGCGTCCGTGATGACCCATGTGACTTCCGGAGGTACGAGGTGGACACGGACGACGACCAGGATGACGCCGTTTGGGCAGTCGGTGCCGGGATGGCTCCGCCCATCGCGCCCATCCAGGATCGTCACGAGGTCCGTGGAGACCCACGTCCCTCCCAGCAGTGTGAGGAAAGCTGGTGGAAGAGGGCGACGGGAGGTCGCCAGCCAGCAACTGCGCTGCCGGGACTGCCTCGCAGGGAATCCTCCATTCCTGCTCCAGTCGCCGACCCGCCTTCCCTCTGCCCGGACGTTCCCCAGCGAAATGGCAGCGCAGCACCAGCGCCCACACCTGCTGGAGAAGACGTCCACCCCCCTCCACACCACACACCTACCACCATCGCCAGCGACGTGCCCAGCCCCGTGTGGGACAGCCCAATTGTCCCGGGACCCTTCAGTGGGGCAGCAGACACTGATAAGACCACCACCATCCTATCGTGTCTGCTTGGGTCAGCATGGGGCTGGAGCGCAGCCCTCTGGCAGCAGGGAGAGACAGACAGCAGTTTTTGGGACTTCCAGCAGAGACTGAGGGCGGAGTTTGATCGGCCTGAGCCAGGGATCGAACTCTGCCCCTCCACCACATCCAGCGCCAGTCAGGATCCGGGGCAAGAAGACCAAGCACTGGCGGGCGACGAGAAGGTCGCGCCTCCCGAGATCCTGGCTGTGCCCCCTGAGGAGGTCCCGGAGTGCTCAGAGAGGGAACTAGACGACCCTCTCTTCTGTCTGTCTCTGTCTGTGTGTGTGTGCGTGGCATATGTGTCCGTATGTCGCCCCCCACTTCCCCTCTTTGTGTCCACCAGATGGTGACCCAGCAGCAGAGCCGAACCCCAGGGAGGGAGTTCCCAACCTGACTGCACCGGTCCAAGGCGAGGTGGACGAGCCCCAAGGTACCCCTAAGTCCAGCCGGGGGGGGTGCTCCCCCAAAGAATTTTTTGGGGGGGTGCAGTTCGGGTTGGGGACTCCTCCTGAGGGGAGGGGAGGTGGGGAAGCGATGGAGCTGGGTCCTCCGGTAGCCAGTGAGGAGGGCGGGCCAGGCATGGGCCTGCGTCTGCCTCCAGAGGGGTGGAGCGCCATAGAGCCCCCGGGTAGGCATGAGGACCCAGCTGGGACAGACAGGAAGAGGGCCTGCTTGTCCCAACGGACGCAGAAGGGGCTAGCCGGATGGTCTGGCAATGCCCCCCCCTTGGCACCAGAGCCGTGCAGCGAGAGGGGCTGCATAGTCCCAGAAGGCACCAGCCTGGGGTGCCTGGAACAGTCGCCGGAGGCTCTGGGACAATCTCCCTGCGCGGTGCAGGGGGTGACACAAGACGTGTCAGAGGGGACATGTGGAGACAGGGCCCACATGTACCCAGATGGATCGGCCCTGATTATTGTGTGCAGGTACGGGAGTCCGGGGCCGCCAGGCGGGACCACGCCGAGGAGCCAGGCCGAGGGTCCGGGGCCGCCATGCGGGACCACGCCGGGGAGCCAGGCCGAGGGTCCGGGGCCGCCATGCGGGACCACGCCGGGGAGCCAGGCCGAGGGTCCGGGGCCGCCATGCGGGACCACGCCGGGGAGCCAGGCCGAGGGTCCGGGGCAGCCAAGCGGGACCACGCCGGGGAGCCAGGCCGAGGGTCCGGGGCCGCCAAGCGGGACCACGCCGGGGAGCCAGGCCGAGGGTCCGGGGCCGCCAAGCGGGACCACGCCGGGGAGCCAGGCCGAGGGACCGGGGCCGCCAGGCCTGACCACGCCGGGGAGCCAGGCCGAGGGACCGGGGCCGCCAGGCCTGACCACGCCGGGGAGCCAGGCCGAGGGACCGGGGCCGCCAGGCCTGACCACGCCGGGGAGCCAGGCCGAGGGACCGGGGCCGCCAGGCCTGACCACGCCGGGGAGCCAGGCCGAGGGACCGGGGCCGCCAGGCCTGACCACGCCGGGGAGCCAGGCCGAGGGACCGGGGCCGCCAGGCCTGACCACGCCGGGGAGCCAGCCCGAGGGACCGGGGCCGCCAGGCCTGACCACGCCGGGGAGCCAGCCCGAGGGACCGGGGCCGCCAGGCCTGACCACGCCGGGGAGCCAGCCCGAGGGACCGGGGCCGCCATGCCTGACCACGCCGGGGAGCCAGCCCGAGGGACCGGGTCCTCCAAGGGGAGGATACAGCAGGGCAGGAGCCCTGTGGTTGCCGCCATCCGCCCCGCCGCCTCCACTGATGGTACTGTTGGGGCTCCGAGGACGTAGCCCTTGGAGGGGGGGCTCTGTCAGGATTGCCTGCAGCTGGGCTCCACACCGGAACCCAATCCTGACGCCCCATAAATGCCGGAAGTTTCCGCCCGTTCGGGGTCGCTGGCATTTTCGTGAACTCTCTGCACGAACTTGACCTTGTTTAGTTTTATGTGCTTTGAGTTCTGGCAATCGCCACACGCCTACGGGTTTGTTTCAGTTCTTGATTTATGTTAAACTGTTTTTGGCCATCGCGCCATTGTTTATTTGTATTTCTTTGTTTATTGTATAATAAAACCCCCTTCCCAGTATGTCAGACCTCTGCGCTTCCTTCCCCCGTAAGTCCGTAGTCGTGACAGACGGTTCGAATCCGGGCCCATCTTTGGATAGGCACCCTAGGTAATGAAACACTTCTTTCAAAATATCATATTTAATGACATCTACTGGTATTCTCTTTTTGTCTAGACCTTGACTGCAGCACTTTTTCAGATGCAGTTTGACACAAAAAAAACTTATGTACAGACCAGTATGGTATTTGGACTGCAACTATGCTGAAAGCTGGGAAATTACCGTTTTTACCATCTGTTCTATAGTCTCTGACCGCAAATACTTCAAAAACCGCACCACACCCTTCAGACATAAAAATAGATCTTTTTTTTTCCATCCACAGAACTTCTTTCCCTCAGTCTCCCCTCGATCAATAGCAGTCTTGGGTTTCCACCTTTCCCTTCTCTGCTCCGTCGGCATTGCACTTTGTGCAACACTATCGCATGCGGCAAAGGCCAAACAGCAGGCTTTCTCCCCTCGGTTCTAATGCTCAAGGAAAATGAATTCCCATTAGGTCTGAAAGCTTTCCTTCTCAGCCAGTAACGATGATGGAGCTCGAGAGGCAGCGTCATTAGTCATCACAGGTAGATGCAGCCCTGTGATTAAATATGCCAGGAAGTCGTAACAGCTCAAAAAGGCTAATATCAGCTCCTTTTTTTTAAACTTTAACAATCGCGCTTGCAACATTTCGTTAGATGTTTGTAGGCCTTGAACACAGAAACCTGATCATGGTTTACCGGGTTGCTTTCAGCTGCAGCTTCCAATGTGATTCACTGATTTATTTATTCAGTTGATGCTTTTATCCAAAGCGACTCACAATAGAGTGCGGGACTGGTCCGAAGGCACACAAGTCTCTGGACGACATATGGGTGGGTACCACGATGTTAAATGCATCAAAAAGTAGCAAACAACACAATACAGCTGATGCAAATAGGCTGATTATAAGGCTGGTTCTGTCCTGGGTGTCAGACCGGAGACCCTGACGGAAGTGTATGAGAGGAGAATGCTGAAAAAGCTTCTCGGTATCATGGACAGTCCCTCTCACCCCATGCATGCCTCCATGATGGCCCATCGGAGCACAAGAAGCAAAAGACTCATAGCCGCTAAGTGCAGAGCAGACCACCACAGGAAATCCTTCCTACCCGGAGCTATCAGATTGTATAACTCATCCTTGCTCTGTAGGTGATTTTTTCAGGGCTATTCAAACACAAATGTTGTGCAACACTACTCACCTGGATGTCTTCGAATGTTTGTTTTACCCCCCTGCACACGCTGCTACCCGCTCCCACTTGTACCCATGGCATAATCATTATGTCACTTGGCACCATCTCGGGCATTTCACTGGATATAGTAATATCATTATTGTTATTGAGCCTTCAGCTATTTTTGATATTTGCTCTATTGTACTATTTTTTTGTAAATATAATTTATTCCACTTGTTCCTTCTACTGCTTGTTGTTGACAAAAGAATTTCCCTCGGGATGAATAAAGTTCTTCTTATCTTACCTTATCTTATCTTAATACAGACATGAAATGTTTTGGTTTGTTTTTGCATGATAATGTCTTAAGATGTGTTAAATATTTCAAATGGAAAGAATCGGCAAAAATTTGCATGCTTAATTAGCATTAGCGTGATTAATGCAACAGAGTTCCCGGCACATTCTCTGCTGACCCTCCTATAGCCGCGATGAGGAGGACCTGGCCAAGTGCCGCGCTCGGCCTGCCCCTCGCCGGAGTTGCTCGGCGTGGGAGGCGTCTGGCTGCGCCGCATCAGGCCCGCTGCTGAGGCTGAAGGGGTGGAGACGGCGGCCGCTGCGCTCCGGCGGAGACTTCCCAACTCCCACGGCCCGACATGAGGAGTGTCCCCTCCGCCCACGTTCGGCTCGCCACCCACCTGCTGCCCTCCCTGCCCAAACAAACTCAGTGCTGCTGGCTCTCCGTCTGTCCTCAAGCAGCAATGCGCTCGGATTCATCACTCCCACTCTCATCCTCGCCCATTTTCACATCCGAACCTCAAATGTGCCATTGAGCCAGTACTGAAGATAAAAAAATATGACATTTTAATGATATTGTAATATCTAATGTATTTGTTTAATACATTATAGTTATATTATATTATATATTCATATATATATATGGTTCTAAACGTAACAACTATATTCCATGAACTCTCTTCAATCTCTCTCACACACACTAGCCGTGTCTGCTGCGTTTTGTGCTTGCGTGTGTGCGTGTGTGTTTGTGTGCCCTTCGGTGCACATCCTGTGTCGGCGTGCGCAGGGAGTATCTGTAATAAAAGGGAATATTTTCCCGGGGAGGGCAGAGGCCGCTGTCTCAGCATCTTTATTGGTGTTTATTTAGACGCGCCCTTTCACCCCTCAGTTTTCGGCCCGGCACTCCGTGGGAGAAATCGCATTACCTGTAAATGGCAGCTGCTCCGCGCCCGGGACCCTCGCAGCGCAACGCACTCTTATTAATGTGAGACTTCTATACCTCCGCTGAGATGCACACAGCTCTCCGGTGTTAACTTATGAACCCGCAGCGCTGCTCTCATAATGCAATATACAGTATATAGAAACGTTGCACTGGCGCAAATATGGGGGGCTGGAGTGGCCTTGAACGAGCCGGGATCACTGTGGAGGGTTCTGAAAGGACTACGTTCCCATTTTCATGTCATTGCAGACAAATGAACAGGCCTGGCCCCATCGGAGTGTGTCGGAAGATAAAAGAAGAGCGCGATGACGCTCGGCCTGCGAAGAAACCTTTTGAAAGTCAACTTGCTTGTGTAAATAGGAAATCGGCTCCTTAAACGTCGCGTTTCTAATCTTCCTGCGCGAAAGCGGGATAATGCCGGCTTTAGAGTGCCTGGGAGAAAGGAAGAGCTGTTGTAAGGACCGCCGTGATGATTTGAAAGGCGGGAGCATGAGTCAAGAAGAACAGGGAGACCCCCTCGGGCGGACGCCCACCGAACTCCATTCAGGCTCAATCAAGCAGCCCGGAAACACACAAACAAGGGTCAGGAATACGCTCTATAAATAGGAGGAGCGGGAGGGGAAAAATGTGTTTCCTTTTGACGGCTCAGGTCTAATGCCGGTATGGGTGGTGTGTCACGACGGGATTAGCCAGGCTGAGGCAGAGTGGCTTTCCGGTGATAACGCCCTCAATGTGTCACTTAAACAAATTCCCTTTCAATCCTTTTCGCTCCTTATAATTTTCGTCCCCGAATTGAATGCAATCCTTGTAATAATACTGAGCGAGTGTTTGATGCAAGTGTGCAAGTACCAGGTTTCATTGCTAAACTCTTTTGGGTGATATTGTCGTAAAAAAGCCGTATATATAACTCCCATTTTTACTGATTGCTTTTACCTTGCCTGAGCTCTTCCGATGACTCAGGTTACAAAGTGACATCACTCCGCCCCTGTCCTCCTCCTCTTTGCACAAAACACACGCTCGTACAGCGACCAGAATAGGCGGCAACCTTTTTTCCTCAGTAGGGGTTAATTGCAGGGTCTCTTAGGATGGCTGAAAAATGCAAAAATAAATAAATAAATATTTTAAATAAAAAGACAGGGTCAGGGTAGCTAAAGAACCTACAGAACTATTCAAAATCCGACAATGTACAGAATGTACGTCTCTCTGTGCATGGTGTAAAATCCACTTGAGGACGCTCTTTTGATAATTACTTTGGCAAGAATTGCTGCTCATTGTCAAGGGTCTCACTTTTTTTCCCTCTCACCCTCAGATTCGCTCCCCGTTTCATCAGCTGTGGAATCAGCAGTTGACTCGTTTGCCGCCTAATGCAGTCAATTGTCAAGAGAAAGATGTCAAGGCCGCTGAGAATGAGTAGCACCAATTACCTGTGGCCATTTCTTATTTTAGCCCGATTGCACCCTTCAGCTCCTTATCCGTCTCTATAGCAACTGATGCAGAGAGCCAGCAGTCGCAGTTCATAGCAACAGGCTTCCCCTTTGACCATGTATGGCATCCTGCTTCCACAGAGAGGAAGGGGTTAATGAAGTCAGCTTCCCCCCCGCCGGCTGGGTTGAAGGGCACGCCGATGCCAAGGCTCCACTGTCAGTCTGGTGTGACGGAGTGACTGTTGCCGGCGCCATGTTCTCCGGGCACGGGCTGACATTGATGCTAAACCCAGAGGAATAGGTCAATGTGTCGTTGAGTTCGCGAATCCTGCCACAAACGAGACCCCCTGGTGTGGCGAGTCGGGTGGGACAGCACAATGAGCCGTGACACAAGGATCGGAGTGACAGGTGTCTGTTCTCCAGACCCAGAGCTGGGCTCTATTACGATCCCTTAATAGAACTTCACCCAGGAGGACGTTAGCCCATGGAAACTGCCGATCAATATCCACATCCAAACAGACCGATCTGGACTCAGTCCCATTAGATACCGATTTCACTCAGAAGTTATATGAAATCGCAAAACCCTTTTTTAAACCGTGTAAATATCACTTTATTAGATGTCTGCCGGCGCGGCACAGAGCTCTATGATGCAAGTCTGATGCAATTGTACATGAGAAACATTTTTCTGCTGCTAATCGTAGACAGGATTACAGACACAGAGCTGCGCAGACAGTGCTGTGGAACTAACACACAAGGAACTTAAGCAAATTCCTCATAAAAAAAAAAAAAAAAGACCCTAATTGAACTTTGGCAAACTCGATGGGGTTTCCTTGACACGGTACTACAGGACGCGTTGGTGAGGCACCGAGCCGGAGCGGTAACCGACTAGCTACACCAATTTCCAGCTGCAACCTTTGTCTGTTTACACCGAAGCGACGTCTTGTCTGACATTTACCGCCTGTGCGCTTTTTTTGCCATCTGGTTTCAAAGTGCCGCACGCCTCCAAGCCACCCCAATGGAAACCCAACGCCTGTTCGTCCACGCGCTGTTTGTGCTTCAAGAGCGCACCATATCTGTTGGCAGCTAAAAAAGCCTGTGGGGAAATGCATGCTGGGTAAGGGCAGCGGGGCAGGATTCCCTGGCAGACAGCTTCATTAGAGGCTGCGGGGTGGCGCCGGGATCGATCAGCATCTCTGCGATCGATTGATGTCCCTCGGCGGGACTGGGAATTCCTCCGTGCTCCTCGCATCAGGAGACAAGAGGAAAGAGAGAGAGGAAAATAAGGAACGGGCCTCCGCCGTCCTGGCTAATTACTTTAGCCGCGAACAGCCGGCATGGGAAGTGCGGCCCCCAGCGCCGTTTAAAGTGCTGGCCACTCCAGCTCTCCTAAGTGCGCTAAAGTGCGGCCGGCGAAGCCTTAAACCTGGGGCCTCCAGCGACTCACGCCGGGATTAAGTGCTCAGCAACTTTCAAAGGCCAGCATTTGCCTTTATTAAAATTGGGTAATTGACCCAGAAAGTCCCAGAGTTCCACTTCTCCAGAGGAGGTGCGAGATGATTCTATATCAGCTAAACAGTCATGGACACGCCCATTCAAGCATATTTGTATGTACGCATATTACCCAATGAAAAAGCTCCGAAGGTTTAATTGCTGTCACTTTTTTCAATTCAACATGATGGACCAAATAGGTTCGGCATCCAGTATTTTCACACTGGTCATACCAGCCAGTTGTACTTGGGTTGAGTTTTTAGGCCTCATTTTGGTTGTCTGATGTCTCTTGCACTTGTAGTAGTGATGTTTTTTTAAGCGTTAAGGCTTGCTGAGCACAGTGATTGTGCATTGCCAGTACATTTACATGTGCATGTGCTTAAATTAGGGAGGGAGGCACCGCTATTCACTTTTACTTTGCGCAGATAAGTCAGCATGGAAAATTTGTCTGGCACATTTTCAATGCACCATCTCCTGTAGTGCATTTAATTTTTTCTAGATATACCAGCATTTCTTAGTTTCGTCTTGTTTGCTTTCTTCCAAAAGCAAGGTCCACATTCTGGTGACTATTCATGTTCTTGCAGCAAACAATCAACAGTAAAGCAGGACCGGATGCTGTTCATTTCCCTTTCTGTGATGAGGTTGGATCAGGCAGGATTAGCAGCTACTTTCTTCTTCATCGTGGAAGCTCTTAATCGCCCCATTGTTTGAAATGATGGGGACAAGCTTGGTAAATAATTAAGAGATCAAAATCCCTGCAAGAGAATGCAGTGTTGAGCCCTACATGTGTAGAAGACGAGGCTTCAACTGGAGCTCAAAGCTTCCCACTTCAAATGAGAATAATCACGTCCAAGGTTGAGGCTAAATGGGAATCCGCTTTTTTCTTGAGCCCGGCTCTTTCACCACCACCGTCAATCTGGGCCATTTAGTGATTTCCTTCGTAAAAATTAGGAGGAGAGACAGGGGTACATGAGAAAGCAAGTGATTTAAGGCGACTAGGAAATGTGGTTCCAAGGAGCGGATCCATGTTTGTTTGAGGGAGTTAAATCACAATGTACAGAGTGATGGGCTGGGATGGCTTCCCAATAACGTAACTTTTCTCACTGTCAGTCCTGGCTTAAATCCTGTTTATCAAAGACAGAAAGACGAAAAAGCAGGATTAAACCAAAACAGAAGCAGAGGAATTAGCTGGCTACCTTGCTAATTGGTTGGCTAATTGAGCTAGTTAATTAGCTGGCAAGCGAGCTCACTAGCTCACTATCCATGACTGCTTATTCCTAATCAGTGTAGCGGCTGCCAGAGTCCATCCTGGGACACTGGGCAACAGTCAGGGCGGGACGCCAGCCCTCTACAGGCCAGTGGTTTCTAAAGGACAGGAAATGAGCAATCTGCATACTTTTTTTTTTCTCATAATTTTCCAATCAGTTAGATTAATATAAACCAATTACGGCCAGAAAAAGGTAAAGAAACTGAACCATCGAGGGTAAGAGCGGCTGCAAGTTTTCTTTGAGACTTTTAAATAAGCCATTAAGTGTCTCCTACCTAGGATCCATTGCTCATCCGAGGCCTAATTATACACCTGAACTCATATGCTAATTTGCATGGCACGTCATCATGCAACATATTCTGCCATAGATTCGTGCAAAAATAAGCGTGCATGTTTGCACGTTTTGTCCAATTGAAAAAAAAAATTGGCACCCTACGTGAAATATGCATTTTATTTCCTGTAAAATAATAATGCACACTACTTTAGATTGGCCAGCAGTCTTAAGCCCGATATATAGCTGGCCCTACGGCGTTGTAGGGAATGGATGCCCTATACTGTAGGCTATGCCAAAGCTTGACACATAGCTTCCAAGAAATGTCAATGCATATCGTGGATATGTAGGACGCAACAACTGCAACTGGCTTGTTGCTCAGCTTGTTCGTCTATCTACCTACCTATCTGTCTGTCTGTCACTATTTTATCTTTATTATGAGGCATCTGGGGTAAAGGAACTCCATCTAATTGTGTCGAGATACCTGTGACTTATAATCAGCTCTCACCTTTGGCTTTGATTGACTTTTTTGACAGAAATGTCCTCATTAGGTTGGTACAAATGGCATGAAAGGAAGTCTGTCGCAGGCAGAAAGATGATGAGCAAGGGAGCGGGAGAACGAGAGAGGGGGGAAATGGGGAGAAGAAAAAGGTTTGCATGCTTTTGACGCTTGCTGCCTTTTATCAGGATCGCATTTTTAGAGCATGCATCAGGATTACATGCGCTCATGTGCACATGCACCAATACTCTCGCGACTGAGTGTGATTAAGTGAAACGACTCTATAATCGTGCACAATTAATTAAAATGGAATATAATGAAATACAGATGAATCTCAGCGGCTAATTACCATGTCTTTGATGCCAAAGTGTGCAGAAAGAGAGAAAGAAAGAGGGGGAAACAGAGCAGCTTAGGGCTGCAAGACTCAAACCCTCTGTGGTGAGGTGAAGTGGGGGAGATGCTGTGGGTTCCCCAAAAGTGACATCCGCAGATGGGGCATCACTCTGGAAGTAGGGGGCCTTGTTAATTTTATGAGTTAATGGGGGAAAGGGTTGTAGGTAGCCTGCAGACTAACAAACAAAGAAAAAAAAAATCTGCTTCATCCCTCCCTCATTCTCCTCCTCATATGGAATAAACATTTCTGCTTGTTCTAAACTTTTAAACTTTTTCCACCTGCGTTGTTTAGATGTCAGAGTTGAACCATTCCTCATTCTAACAATAAAAAAAATGTAATTCTATTACCGTGCTTTTCTCATCTTGTCAGCATTACCTATATCGCCTAAGTAGCATGTATAGAATTGCCGTCACTCTGTCGTCTGATGCCTTTGATTAAATTTGATTACATTTCCTACTTGTGATACGGGTGACACTTACTGTAAGCATGACAGATTGGCCGGGCCGGAGTGGCAAAGCAGAGGGTGCCCTGTGACAGGTTCTTCTGAGCTAATAGGCTGTGCAGGATGGCTGTTGGGCAGATCCTGCTGAAAACCTGTTGACACCTTCTACACCTTGAGCGGTTTTTCTCCCTCACTGTTTTTACCTCCGTGCATCGTTGTCAGACCCTTGCAATATTTTAACCCAGAACTGTAGAACGACACAGGAAAAAGCACCAATATGGCAGTGAAAAGGATGATATTTTTCTGCAGGGAGTTGTGATTAGATCGTTACCATCTTTAATTGTAGATGTCTGCATGCTACAGGTACAAATTTCATAAGTAAGGTGCCACTACCCTCAACAGTCAGAGCAAAGAAAAATATAAAGTGATATGGAAAAGTCCGAGATGCAGGAACATGCATGCAACATGCATACATGTGTGCATGTGAGTGTATGTGTTAGTGCATGTGAGAACCGCTTGAAACAACAGTGCAATAGACAGATAGAGAGATGGAGAGATCGAGTGAAAAAGAGAAGGGGGAGAGAGAGAGAGAGAGAGAGAGAGATCGGAGACGCAATGGCACTGCTGAATCTGACACTAATGAGCTGCCTTTCTGATGGGACCTGACAGTGGAGAAGAAAGCAGAATCCCTCGACACTGATGCTACACAACACTCGTTCCTAATTGGGGGAGAGAGAGAGAGAGAGAGAGAGAGTGTGTGCGTGTGTGTGCATGCAAGATATAACACAGCCTGTGCGCAAGAACCTGTGTATGGTACTAATAAGAACGAACGTGTCGTTTGCTGCAGCATTGTGGGTAAGAAAAAAAAAAGTTACAACAGTGCATGCATGTTTTTCGTAACCTTTATTGAAACGTTCTTCTTTGAAGAACCCAAGGATATGCTAGCTAAGCACAATACATTTACAGTACATACATGCATCCGCAGACAGACTTTGTCATGAGAGAAATCTTTATCTTACTGTATTCAAAAATTGTTTTAAAGTCTAATTGGTTTAGCCACGTTCTAAGCACAAAAGTATATATTTTTTCGGATTACTAATAATAAAGAAATACAAAAATATAACCTTTTTAAATGACAGTTTATTTTGAGCTTTTTTTAATGCCACCAAATCACCACGATCCATGGCCTGTAATAAAAATTAGAGGCCAGATTAATGTTAATAATTTTCATGTTTTAATAAAATCTCTCCAGAGAATTCTAGGTGTAATTATCAAGTTGCTTTCTGACTATATTTACCGTACACATATTCTGCAGAGACTAAGAATAAATATTCACAACAAGCAGCCGCTAATGACTTGACCAATCAGGAGAAGGCCGCCCATTTTCTCTCATTCTGTCCTAATTGATGGACGAGGGGTGGACTGCAGTTTACCCCTGGCAACACAAAGGGCAGAATACTAGCGTGGCTGGAGTAATTAAAGAGTCGGTTTAGGTTTGTTTTTTTGTTTTTTTTTTGCACCGGTGTGGATCAAGCCGGGCCCCTCCCTCTCGCGGCACGGTTTCCATCTTCGACTCCGAATCAATCATTTTTAATTTATCAGAGGGGATTTGTGTCACGAAAGCTGATGCCAGTACCAATAAGTGAAAGGAGGTGGGGGGGGCAGTGGAAAAAAAAAACGAGCGAATGCAAATCTCTTGGCTGATGCGATTAGCTTTGGAAACCAAATCATGGCTGACTTGAATAGACACAGAACACAAAATCATATTAGAGAAAATTCGATGTGCATGGCTTTACATCCTCCACCCCCCCCCCCCCCCCCCCCCCCCCCCATCACCACCCCCTCCATCTCTGCATTTTTCTGCGTTAGTGACCTGAAAAAAATCCTCTCCACACTTTGAATTTCCTCCGCAGCTGACGGAAAACCATCACCTCCCTTTCCCACGAGGCCGGGATTGTCAATCCCAGAGCTCCCCGTCATCAGATCCCATCCTGTCTGTGGGCACCTTGGAGAGTTCCCCCCTTTTCTTCACTGCCATGTGACCTTTATCCTCCGTGTACTACTCCGTAGTACAGTGATCGCATGCAGCCCGTCTTCAACGCATTACCGTCTCAGAGCAGTTATGGCAACTTAACACCGAAGCCATAATACTTAAGGGAGATCAGCGTCCTGCTTTATATGGAACATGCATTTTGTTAAAGGTAGAGCAACACAGAGAGCGAGAGAGAGACAGAATGACGATTAATACAAACGAGTGCGGGAGTGCGCAGAAGCGGGCGAGAGAGATATTTCACAGACAGTCCCACGACTTTCATCTAGCCATTATCTAAAGCACCCTCGCATTTCCATAATAATGGCTTTTAACGGAACGTGCCAGGCTTGCCTCTCTGGTTTGCACAGTGACAGTATCGAGCCTGTGCAAGACCCTTCCGTGGCTCTGGCGCCGCCGTTCCAAACTCCGACAATGGGGCGAAGTTGTTTTGGTCACATTTTCCCATTAAGGTTCCCCGTTATGTCGAAGCGAGTGATGCAGCTTCTCCCTTTAAGTTCTGATGCGTATGCTAATGTGCACATAATGGATTCCACATGCAAAGAGGACTCATAAGCTTCTGTAATGATCTGTCAAAGCATTATTTTGGATGTGCTTTACGTCAGGCATTATAAGGACATCCATAATGCATTGGGGGTGTGCACAAAATGAATCACAGGACCTTTAATAACATTATGAAGAACTCCCAGCTATGAGATTTTTCAGGGATGCATCGCGAATAATTGAGCCGGGTAATTACTAAAAAGATCCGTTCTTCGTTACGCATTCTCATGGTGGTAATGTGCTTTAAAGTGCATTGGAAATTCGGAATGATGAAACCTGAATACATTACGATGTGTTATGAATGTGTAACTTGGGGGCCTTGGAGCTATGTAATCACTTAGTAGGACTATTATTGTTGTTATTATACTAAGATTAACATCCATTGTATCATTATATGATTTATTTAAGGAAATTCTGATAATGTAGATGTCCTTGAATGACTTTTTTTTTTCATTAATGATTTACTAAGCGTTGGGCACATATTACGTTTCAGCATTATAAAAGTAACCTGTTACCAAGGAAAGTAACGTAAAATGCTCTGATATGTAAAAAAATGTGGATGTGTGGCCCATCATCAGCGGAGCTCACACACAAACCCTCACACCTGCGGTTGTGCTGCTACCAAATTCCACGTTCTTGGCCACTAGTTTTGATGAAGCGTGAGACGATGAGAGCAGCTTTATCAGATTTTAATTTGAAGGTTACTTAATTCCAGGGAAGAATGTATATTTAACATATGTATATTTAACATATACATTCTTACCTTTAGTGGTAGTGAAAAGGGAAAGATAATTTATGTGATAAGATAATGTGTCCTCTGCTTTTAACCCTGTGGGCATCCATGAAAGGCGTGGGGACAGTGTGTGGGGACGATGCTTTGCTCAGTGGCGCCTTGGCGGGTCTGGATTCGAACCATCTGTGTCCTAGGCACTAAGGTCCCCTTGATGGGTGATGGCTTTTTTAAACTAGCCCTTGCCGCGTCTCTCCTGTGCGTGGTGGCTTTTACCTTGAAGTTTAGGTCATCATCACTTATTCAGTTGTCTTGTCCCTCACCAGAAAATTAAAAAATCTTCGCTGCTGCCGTGGCTGGTCAGATGAAAACAGCTCACATTTACAATTACATTAAAGTGCCGCGTGTTACCGTCAGTAACGATAACGCGTTGTAACCATGGAAACTGTAATGGGTTAGAATACCCGTTACTGTTATTCCCATCACTGGCTGCCAGTCAGCTTCACCTTTGACCCAGGAGTGACATTCTAAGGTAAATTTAAATGAAATAATGTTCAGGAATGGATGTGACATTTCTGTGGCGATTGCTTTTCGCCGGACGGGTAGACAAGGGTTGTGGATTTCCATCGCAGGCTGTTACGCAACGGTGCCCGCGCGCAGTGCGGAGGTGCTGAGAAAGGTTACTGCAGAGTCACAGATGGCACGGGCATCGTTGGTAATTGTGGGAAGGGGGCGACCGTGACAGGACTGGATTAGGGGGGAGCTTTTTTTTTTGTTGTTTAGCAACATGTGTGGATCGGTTTGCACCGGTGAGGGTCCGCTGCCACGGTGTCAGCGTCTCAAGCACAGGGACGGGCGAGAGAGGGCTGCACAGGATGGACGTGACTCACACAATTTCACGCACACACACACACACACACACAGAGCCAGGGCCTCGACGTGAGGTTCCCCAGCACAGATGGCCTTCTCTGCAGGGAGGGCAGGGAACAGGGACTCCCCCTCCCCTCCGCCGCAGAAGGTCGACGCGACCGCGGAGCTCAGGAATGACCGTCTGCCAGAGGTAGAGCGAAGGCCTCGCCGCGTCACGCAGGGCACACGTGCGCCGGCACGCACATGTCAACTTTCATACAGCATTTACAACGTATGCGAGCATGCAAATTAATTATTCTTGGACCTGTAATCAGGACAGTTTCGTGGATCAGATACACACACACACACACACACACACACCTAATTAAAGTAACAGATGATAACAGTGCGATATAATCATAACGCTTATTGCTTTAATAAAAGTTCTCTTGGCAGCATAATTACAGTGCAGTAATGTCCTGCAACTCATTGAATTTATTAATAACAATCAATACAAATA
Source organism: Denticeps clupeoides (assembly GCF_900700375.1). Lineage (NCBI taxonomy): Eukaryota > Metazoa > Chordata > Actinopteri > Clupeiformes > Denticipitidae > Denticeps > Denticeps clupeoides. The sequence continues at coordinate 235,756 of NW_021630091.1, forward strand.
AGCACCTCCGTTAGAGGTTACAGTTGCCAAGCAACATGTGAGAAAATACAACATTAAGGGTTCAAAAGAATTCAAAGGACACGTGTGAGGTGAATGCAGCCATAGAGAGCCAATCAGATCGCAGAGCTGGGATTAGCGTTTTTTACCTTTTTTTTTTTTTTTTTATGAGACATACGCAGACATGGGATGAATGGGCACAGGGTCTGTTGACAGTTTAGAAGATTCCAGAAGCTTCACCGCGTTGCCAGATCAATAGAGAGCCTCGCAGATGGCTGGGGTTGTTCCCTCTCCGTGAGATCTGGGCCCGTTCCTGCTAGGATTAGCGAACGTGCCGAGGTCAGGGCTATATATTCATACTGAAGCAGGCCATCGGAGGGTCGAGGAGGACCGGAGGGGCGACTCGGCACTCGCGCTTGTCCTTGACTCTAATGTTTTGGACTGGAAGGCACAACGGGACGTGCAGCACTGCTGGTCCCCAGACACCTCTTTGGGAGGCGTCCCATGGCAGTAAATACTGTAGAATAACAAAAACAACAGAACGGGACCAAAACAGTTTCCATCCTGAGCACGAATCACCACGGTGCAAAACAACTTCGGCGGGACGGGGAATCGGGAGGGGGTCATAGCAAATACGCACATTGCCACGGGTTGGTAAAAAGGGTCTCACAAGTTCGACACACGTGGAGCTCATAGAGGGGTGTGAAGGCATTTTTCTTCCCCTTCCCGCGGTAAACGGTGGTGGGCTGTGCTGCAGTGGCAGTACCTCCTTCTGAACATGTGCCTCCTCCTTCGGATGTTTCCACTCTCCATCACACTGGCGTGCACAAAAAATGCAATATACAGGAAGTTGGTATTCCAATATTAGTATGCCATATTTCACATGGGTGGCATGCCAGTCCTTGTTAACATGACGACTGGTTGGACGGGGACGGGAAAACGCCAATCCAGTGGGAAGCTGGATGTGAGCCGCAGTTGGGGATGTCGCCCCTGTTTGAAGGCCGTGTTTGAGTTCCGGTTTGGGCATGTCAGTCCGGTTTAAAACGGTTAATGAGTCCGCGGCGCCGGCCGTCGCTCTCACTGTCACTCTCAGATTATCTGCTCTGCTGGGCTCATCACTGGCACGTGGCCCTGGCAACTGCCGCAGAGTCACCGAGGATGGATGCGATGCAATATTCAAGACGCGAGCAGATATGATGGAGCTGTGAATTGACTGGGCAAAGGAAGTCAAGCTAGCCTTCTGGGATTTGAGGTGAATGTGGGCATTTTGCAATGTTTCATGCTCTACATGCTTCAAATCAGACCAGTGGGCATGTGGATCTCCCGTATGCAACGTTACTATTCATCAGAAACCACATGGAACAAAGGACGTGGCACGTAGCACCCAGAATTTGATCCAGAATCGAGGTTTAAGAACAAAAGTTGCTACTTAAAGTAGCCCGGCATTCAAATTTGAATATAAACAGTCGTGTGCATTTCTCCTTGGCTGATTAGCATGTGAAAGGAGCGTTAAAAATAGACTGACATTTACAATAGCTCCGTTACTGGCCGGGCAGCCTTTCATAAGCACAAAAAAAATAAAAAAGCAGGATGAGCCAAATTTTCGTAAAACCTCCATTAAGCAGACATCTCTCTAATTACTCAGCGGACAAGGTTGTCCATGTGCTGCCATTTTTAGGACAGCCTGTTGATAGAGTTTGTTTTTCATGTTGTGTGCATGACGGGTTGACTGGCACAACGTTGGCAGTCGCCTGGGGTCATCTTCAAAGGTCAGAGCCTTGACATTTCCTGAGTTTGTCAAAGTGACTGACAGAACATTGTCCACGTGCCCTGGATTCCTCATATGGCCCCAGAGTTTTACCTGTTTTCCCTGGTTCATGATTAGATGAAAATATATACATATTTTAAGATATAATAATTATATTTACTAAATTCTGCCTCCTTCTGATTTGTGTTGCTGGAAAAAAATATATATATTTCAGTTTCAGTAATGGCGTCTGCTAAGTAAAGTAAAGTAAAGTAAAGTCTACTGCAGCTTAGGTTCCAGCCAAAAGGATCTTCTACACAGGTGCCGAGGAGCAAGCGAAGACAGCTGAAGGATTCCACTTACCTCTTCATTTTGAGCATTGCTGACAGAAAGTCTCACTGTGCAGGATACGGATCTTCTGGATTCCTACAAGATGTCTACAAACTTTCTGAGTGGACTTGGAATCAATTCATCATTTCATGATTAACGCATTGTGCCTATCTATCTATCTATCTATCTATCTATCTATCTATCTATCTATCTATCTATCTATCTATCTATCTATCTATCTATCTATCTATCTATCTATCTATCTATCTATCTATCTATCTATCTATCTATCTATCTATCTATCTATCTATCTATCTATCTATCTAAGCTCTCGACTGTTCAACAAGCTATTGCTCCCAACAAAATGCTAATTATTTATGGTTTTGAGACTGCGAATGACTTGGGGGTAAAAAGCCTATCTGGTTATATAAACAAGTCATTTCAAAGGGAGGTGATGAATAAAAATTAGTGCCTCAGAGTGAGCCGGCACATGTTGATGGTCGGTCAGGGCTTTGGATGCGGCCCGCTTGAAGTAATGAATTCAGATTTGTCCTGTTCTTTTCCCCGCGCGCGCTGTTCACTTGACATTAATCTCCAGCTGGCTTTGACACGGGGAGCGGTGGCCTGTTGTCTTGCCGAGATTTATGCAGCCTCTTCAGCGGTGCAGACAAGACGCGCCGGAGTCCCCGCCGATCATGGAGATATAACTCACCGTGGCATAAAATATTCAATTATGTTTATGAATGCGGAGATCGCTATCTTAGATCAGGGGTGGGCAGGAATGACTTTTAATTACATGTAAGGCAAAAAAATATATATATGTGTGTGAAAGTGAAGTGATTGTCATTGTGAAACACTGCAGCACAGCACAGGGTGACACCACGAAATGTGTCCTCTGTATTTAACCCATCACCCTTGGTGAGCAGTGGGCAGCCATGACAGGCGTCCGGGGAGCAGTGTGTGGGGACGGTGCTTTGCTCAGTGGCACCTTGGTTGCTCGGGATACAAACCAGCAACCTTCAGATTACGGGGCCGCCTCCTTAACCTCTAGGTCACCACTATATAATGTAGCGTTGGCAGCCAATAGGGCTGACCTAATTAGCATAAGGGCCGCCTCTGCGGTTAGTGAGGCAAGGCTTACCCATCCGTTACGGTGAGTGTTGGGGGAATTAGTGGGGTGTTGCCTGGTAGTTGGGAAGATCTTGAGCAGGCATGGGGTGTGTAATGATCTTGGGTGAATGTCTCCCCAGTTGCCCTTCTCCTGACCTCTTGTGCTGGTACCTGGTTCTAAAGGTGCTAACTAATACAAGGCTTCTCTGAGTCTACTCTCCCCATCACGGAGCACGTTCGGTATTATATGTATGTGTATGCGTGTGAATTTGCAACAAAATAATTGAAAGTATTAAATAATTAAATAAACACTCCTGCCAAGTTAAGATGTCTTTGTTTGAAGCCCCTCCGCGAACTCTTGACTTGACGGAATCTATCATCTGACACTCTGGCAGATGAGACAGGGCGCGTGCCCATGTTAAAAATACCGGTAGCCAAAGGCACGACTGTTAATAACGGCGGCCTTATTTTGCCTCTTGAGCCAGCACCACGATGGTTTTCCAAGCAACAGGCCCGCCCAGCGCCGTGACTAGCGAGCGGTGCGATTTGATAAAAAAAAAAAAAAAAAGAACCTGATCGAACGCTTGCCTCATGCACGTACAAGTTTCACAGTACTTAGGCATGTTCTTTACATGGCCAATTACAAAATTACACTAATTCACAGAGCAGAACGGGGGCCCGGGCTCATTTCCCTCCGTGGGCCCTCAGATCTCCGCTCGTTCGCTTCGATAGCGCGGTAAACGGCACAGCTCGCGACGACCCTGCTAATTCCGAGAGATTCCCGCGCACGAGGACTCTCCGTGCGTCCCTTTGTAGATGAAAGGGCTCCTCCGCTATTTCCGTCGACGGCCTCCAGCGATGGGAGTGAAACTTTGATTCTCATCGGAAGTCGAGTTGCAGGGGCCGCGGTGGCGCTGAATCACCCGTGCGCCAGAGCAGACTGGATCTGCTGGAGATGAGGGGCGGCGAGGGAGCGGAGAGCTCAACAGGGAATTGGAATAGAATGAGCGATCCAGACGTGGGCAACAGCCGTCGGTAAGAAGGAGCGAAAGAAACTTGCAGGAGTCTGCATGACCGTGGGAAGAAGAGAATTCGTCCGGAATGTTACACACCTGGCACTGTGGAAGCAAAGCAAAGCGAAGTGATTGTCACGTGTGATACACAGCAGCACAGCACACGGTGCACACAGTGAAATTTGTCCTCTGCATTTAACCCATCACCCTGAGTGAGCAGTGGGCAGCCATGACAGGCGCCCGGGGAGCAGTGTGTGGGGACGGTGCTTTGCTCAGTGGCACCTCGGCGGATCGGGATTCGAACCGGCAACCTTCTGATTACGGGGCCGCTTCCTTAACCGCTAGGCCAATACTGCCCCGTCAAATGATGTTCTGCCAGTGGTTGTGCTCGATAAAGCGACGAACGCGCTGACCCCTGCACCACACAGCCAGAAGCCGGAAGATGTTTCTCACGGAAATAATGACACGGCAGAATAGCTTTTGTCATCAAGAGGGTTGAAACCCAGAATGGGATCAGATTCCTTTCTCAACAACACCCGATACACACGGATTTACTTCCGTCATGTCTTGGCTTTGTCCCACACCATGTTTTTTGTTCCATTGCCTCAGTATTGTCGGTAATTTAGCCATTTACATTTACATTTACAGCATTTATCATTCAGAGCGACTTACAATCGGTAGTTACAGGGACAGTCCCCCCCTGGAGACACTCAGGGTTAAGTGTCTTGCTCAGGGACACAATGGTGGTAAGTGGGATTTGAACCTGGGTCTTCTGGTTCATAGGCGAGTGTCCTACCCACTAGGCTACCACCTATAAATTGTGGACAATTTATAGTCCACACTTAACCGGAACCAACTATCACCATTGTCCAGTTTGAAATGGAAGGAAACCTGCTGTATGCGAATGTAGGCATTTCAGATGCATTCATACCTCGAACCTGTGATATATGAAGGGGTCTGGATTCAACTTTAGGCGGGTGGCTCAAATGGACCAATTCAACTTTGATCGTTTCCTTTGCAACTTTCAGTAATTCATAAGCCATTAGACATAACAAATTAGATATTTACAGGCAGACAGAGTAAAAACATTATGGCCTACGCCAGTTTCTTAACTGCAGGAGTTCAACCAAAGTCGTCTAAGACAACAGAGCACTCTGAACGTTCCTTGCGGTGTTCAAGCCGTTCGTGCATTATTAAATGGGCTGGTATTTAATTCCAAATACGTTCCCAGGAAAACTTTCTTTCGTTCCACTGGCTTGTTGGTTTGCACCCTGAGGACATGACAAGATAAAAGAGCCGGAGTCCCAGGGGAGCGGCAGCGTGGATGGGAATGCCCTGATCGTTCCCTTTGCATCTCCCAGAAATAGGGGACCCAAAACGCAGAGCGGGCTGAGCTTCCCTGACTCACCACAGCAGTCTCCCGGGGCCTGTTTTTTTTTTTTTTTGTTCCGTGAGCATGATATGAGTCCTGGTGGAGTTTATATTGTGCTTCGAATATTGGACATATAATTACCAGCTATTTGGTGAACGGAAAAGGAAACACAGAAACACTATAAATCCATAACTCTCCTTAACATCTTCTGGGCTCCTGGGTTCTCCAGACGTTATTACTCTGTTCTTCCAAGAAATATCTCCTCATTTGGTGTTGGGATGAGGAGTGTTACCTGGGACCTGGGGACCTTGATGCATAGGAAATCATCTTCAGTGATGGTTCTTTCAGCCTTCATCAGATCAGTCCACCTGATGCAAATCCATGTGCAGGCCATTTCTCTGCAGATTCTGCTGTGGTTTTTCAGTATTTTAGGTTTGATGGAAACATAGTTCCGTGATGGTGGGATAAGTTACATTCAGAGTAGCTCCATCAATCTGTTTGTTAGTAATCTATTGAGAGAGAACCTCCGCTCCTAAACTTACACTTACATGTCTTTTTCTTGGTCATTAAGAGGTGCTCTGATGAAGGCCATTTCGGCTGAAATGTTTTAAGCTCTGTGATATCAATGGTATTTTAAATACCTCAGACTTTTGCAATGTTCTTTTGCTTTATTGGCATCCCTAAACTGATGGCTAAGCATTTATGGGGACTGTCAATGTAAAGCTCATCTTACCAACCTAGAGAAACCTTATATTATAAAAGCTCATCTTCCTCTTGAAGGTCTTCACTTGGTCTTCAAACTAACGCAACATAATGCAAAGTAGGTCCTGCACAGCGAATGGCCAGCAATGGCCACCACAACCTACTGCGATCTCATAGTGTTTCTAGATGCTGCCCTCTGGCAGGAGATTCAGGGTGCTGAGATCAAGAACAAATAGAACAAAGGGCAGTTCTTACGACCAGGCAAGAGCACTCATTCACCCAAACACATAAACTGCAAACATACACACTGCACCTGCTCTGTTGCTGCTATATTACATTTTCTGCAACTCATACCAGTACGCTACCTCACTCATTTGACTTGTTTTCCACACTCCTGTACAGATTATGTATATCATATATGTATGTATATATTTTGACGTTACTACCTTTTAATTTTCTATTCTTTTGTGCCGCTTTGCACTGGGGGATGGTGGGCAGGACCTCAGTTTCGCTGTACTGTTGTACTAAGTATAATTGTGCAATGACAATAAAGCGAAGTGAAAGTGAAGGGATTGTCATTGTGAAACTCTGCAGCACATCACACGATGACACAACGAAAGGTGTCCTCTGGTTCTTAACCATCTCCCGTGGCGATGGAGCAGCAGAACCTGGGGAGCAGTGTGTGGGGACAGTGGCACCTTGACGAATCGGGATTCGAACTGGCAACCTTCTGATTATGGGTCCGATTCCTTAACCGCTAGGCCACCTCTACACATAATAAAGTCTTTAAACTTAAACTAAACTTCTGTTAGTCCACTTGCTTCTGCCAGTCTAAAGCAGCAGTATTTACAACAATGACGTTCGCTCATCACTGTGTCATTACCATGCCGCTGGACACGACTTCATGTTGACTTCCCATCCAGTTTGGTGGCAAAACCTCAATTTGAGGTTGCGTTTGCTGGAACCTCCCCCTCCATCTATCTATCTATCCGAGTGGAAGATCAAGCGGCAGTTTTGTAATGGAGGTGTTTCCTTCACATCCGTGCTCCCAGGGTATCCCTCTCGGTGCTCCCAGGACGCTCCATAGACCTATGAATAACTCCCGATGCCTCATCTGGGTCAGACTTGCTCTGCAGTGAAGATAAATAATTAACGCTGTGTTTCTCCCTCTCGCTCTCCTCCCTCCGCCTTGCTGTCTATGAAGGGTAATGGTTGGAATGAGTCACGGAAGAAAAGAGAAAGAGGAGCGGAAACTGCACATCAAATAAAATTAAAGGCTTCCGAACCCCCGATTTCAAATAAGCTGCCGGTGTTTATTGAGGACTAATGGGGACGGTAAACACAACTAAGAGAGAAGAAAAGCCAGGGCCTGATGGGCTGTGATGGAGGACAATAGAGGAAGAACGTTCGCCGGAGAGAGAGAGAGAGAGAGAGAGAGAGAGAGAGAGAGAGAGAAGAGAAGAATCGCGCTGCCTCGCCGCCATTTGGAGGGAGGGGAGCAAATGGAAGGAACAAGAACAATGGGCCTGCCGTCTCACACGCCGGGGCTTTTATTAAACACAGTCATCTTTAGTAATAAGCACTCGAAGACTGATCGCCGGCCCGTTTCCCCTCAGGTGTTGCATTAACATAATGCATTCTCCCGACGGTAGTGCATTACGGAGCCGGAGCGCGGTTTGCGACACGGTTCCGCGGTATCCGGGCCCCGGCACATTAGATCTCATTACAAGTGCCGCTGTGACACATGGTCATTACGTGTCAAACTGTTCTGTGGGGAGCTGGCGGAGCAATGTATGGAGCTGAGATGAGAGTGTGCAGAGCTCTGCTTTAGACATTTGTTGATGTCAGTGAACTTAATCATTCGCAAGATTCGGCCTTTTCTCTCACAACAGGCTACGCAGCTCCTCGTCCAGGCAATGGTCATCTCCAAACTCGACTACTGTAACTCTCTTCTGGCTGGAGCCTCTGCAGTCACCATGAAACCACTCCAGATGATCCAAAATATGGCAGCCCGTCTCATCTTCAATCAGCCAAAATACACCCATGTTACACCTCTCCTTACCTCCCTCCACTGGCTCCCGGTAGCTGCTCGCATTGAGTTCAAATCCTTGATGCTTGCCTACAGGGCTGTAAATGGAACTGCGCCCTCCTACATCAACACACTACTACCTAGATACACTCCTGCACGCTCTCTCAGATCGGCAAACGAAAGGAGACTAAAAATTCCTTCTTCACGGGGTCTCCGATTCCAATCAACTCTGTTCTCCGTTGTTGTCCCTGGCTGGTGGAAACACCTGCCCTCCTCCACACGACTAGCAGAGACTATCACCACTTTTAAGAAGAAGGTGAAAACCCTCTTATTCCAAAAATATTACAGACAAATCTAACACTTACACACGCACATGCGTACACATTGCACAAACAATACAAAAATGTATAAATACATTATAATTTTTCTTCGTCTAGCACCTAACAATCTCTGAGCATGCTCTTCATTGACAAGTCTGAGCCTTATCAGGGCTCTTAGTTTGTAAACTCAATATTCTATAGAAATCAAACAAGAATTGCTGGTGTCTTCCTCTTGTAAGTAGCTTTGGATAAAAGCGTCTGCTAAATAAAGTAAAGTAAAGTAAAGTAATCATCTCAGGCCCCGTCCACACGAGAACGTTTTTCTCCAAATCGATAAACATTTGGCTTGTGTCCGTACGGAGACGCCGTTTTAGTGAAAGAAAGTGGCTCTCATTGTGAACACAGCACAGCACGCGGTGACACAACGAAATGTGTCCTCTGCTTTTAACCATCACCCTTGGTGAGCAGTGGGCTCCATGACAGGCGCCCGGAGAGCACCTTGGTGGCTCCGGGGTCGAACCGGCAACGTTCTGATTACGGGGCCACTTCCTGCACCGAGGAGGGATATTTTGGTGCCCCAGGATATAAATATATAAATATATATACATTTCTCTGGGTTGACTTAATATAAAGTAAAAGCTACTTTCAGACCTCGCTGCAAGATTAGCGATTCCTCTAAAAAAAAAAAAACAGCAAATTGCGTTCAGCATGCGGCTCAGTGCGAAGAAAAATGATTTAAAAACTTTTATTTAAACTTTGAAAGGTCAAATTTCAACAAATTTTTACTTTGACTGCGGTACGCACACAGGACGTCGAGTAGCTGTTCAAGAAAATAATGAGTTTCAGAACAAAGCAAAGCCCATGCCGCATATTAGCCCAACCTGACCTATAACCCCGAACGCATCATATATTCAACAATGGCAGATTAATACGCTAGTGCTTTGATGCAGACCCTCGTAAAGCAACTACAATAAATCCTTTCTGTGTTGCACGTTTCTTACAGGTGTGCAGGGGGGGTTACAAATTTTTTTTTCTCAGAAACTGAAAACCCATTTTAGAGAAAAGCGTTCTCATGTGGACGTGGCCTTAGTGTTCAAAAATTCTCCAGAGTCTCTGTTCCTCAGCTGGAGACATGGGCACCATTCCTACAACAGAAAATGGAATGGGATCTTTGGATTGTAGCAATTTGAAGTCTTTGCCCCAACAAACTTCCTGGCAGATTCCTGGTGCTATAAATAATTCGAAATAATCAGGTACAAACAAGAAAGGACTGCTGGCTAATCTAACTACCCACCCAGCCCTTTTTGTGAATGTCAAATTGTTGACTGACAGCTCTCTAACACACCATACATGTATATGTATATGTTTACATACACACACACATTTTATATATCATATTCATTTATATAAACATATATATATATTTGTGTGTGTGTGTGTGTGTATATTCAAAGCTTTCTGTTCGTTTGTCAATTAACTTTATTTTTTCTGAAAACCTGTGTTACATCACCAACCAACCAAAGTAGACAAATTTAGTCCTTGGTAACTATGGTGTTCTTCTCTTATTGTGGCCTGCTAAATGTTTTGAAGGCCTTCAATGACTCATTCTGTAAGGACACTCAATGTTCCCTTCATTAATAAACCAAAGATGGCAAAGTGCAGAAAAATGTTTCCAGACTTCCAGACTACTGCAGGAAAAATATTAAATCAAACTATATGCAGGCATTAAACTTTCAGTACTCACATAAGCATGTCAAACAGAGAATGACAATCTGCATGAAGTTCTTTGCATGAGTGAAAAATGCAGCCATGACGAAGGGCCTAAGTGCAAGGTGGGAAAACAAATAAATAAAATTTCCCAGTCAAACCTGCGACCGGCGCCTGGCACATCAGGAAAAGTGACACCATCTCACGAAGTGTCAGGCCCAGACATTAATGTTTTATAAACATGACACCAGTTCTGACAGTTCATGCCAAATCACAACCATAATGCAGTTATCTGACTTAGCACACCGGGCAGACAACAGGATAAGTGTGAACTGTTCAATTGTTCCTGACAGTGTGGAGCCCTGGCATGAGCTGCCAAGGCTGTCATCACTACTGCATTTTTTTATTTATTTTAAGTTTAAGTGAGGGTTTAAGTTTATTTCCGTGGATTTATTTTTGTGGACAGAACCCTTACCTAACTGACAAATTAAAGTGATAAATAAATGTGTGGAGAAATATATATGTCAACAACAACATGTGTTGCAACTGATCACATTATTTATTTTAATTATGTTTTTCCCCAAATTAAAACAATGCTGGAAGTACTATGATATTGTCGAGGGATAGTGTTTGGGAAGAGTGTGCAAGAGGTTGTGTTTGCTTAAATGTATTTGAAGATTTTGATGTGAGTGATGTGATTGTCACATGTGATACACAGCAGCACAGCACACGGTGCACACAGTGAAATTTGTCCTCTGCATTTAACCCATCACCCTGAGCAGTTGGCAGTGTGTGGCGATGGTGCTTTGCTCAGTGGCACCTCAGTGGCACCTTGGCGGATCGGGATTCGAACCCGCAACCTTCTGATTAAGGGGCCGCTTCCTTAACCGCTAGGCCACCACTGCCCCTTTTTTTTTTGTCTTGTGAAGTGAGTGGTACCTTCATCTTGTAATCTTCCATCTTCGCTTGGGGTGTCCATGTCTCGTTACTGATAATATGAAACAGCCGCATGGGTCTTTCAATCAAGGATACAAACCCAAGGACATTTCTGCCAAGCAGGAGAGCCTTTCGATTGTTAACCGGATTTTAAAACCTGAAGTAGCTCAAAGTGTCATCTGTGACATGGACTTGGTGGATGTCCAAGTCATCTAAAAATGACGTCTCTCTTTTTTTCACCAAATAGAACAATGTGTGGACATTTAATGTCCTGTATCTGACAATGTTCTGGAGCCAAACACCTTACTGCCACGTTATAAATCTGTAGTTGCAGAGTAATGAACATTTTACATTTGAGCACATTGAGTATAGTACGTGTTTGTCAACTAAGTTTTATCAGACGGGTGACGCCAGGGTGAGAAGGAGACACACCGCAAAGTTTATGTGATTCTTCGGAGACACAATGTTGTTGCACTTATGCAAATCTGCGCCTTGCTGTCAGAAAATGAAAGCATTCGATAAAGGGGGCGGATAGGCATGTGTGTGATGCTCTAGGTCTGTAGGCATGGCTGCAGGCTGCACACCCAGTGACAGCCGAGCGAGAGATGAGAGCAGTGAGGGATAGGACCACATCATCCATCCCCCTAACTCACGTCTCGCATCCACACTCACATATTCACCACCGTTCTTGGTACTTTTTAACTCTCTCTTGTACCCGGTCACCCACCAGACGCTGCATCTGGTGTCTAAGTTTAAAACAAGGTTCTTTGTAAAATTGTCAAAATTATGAATTGTGCCTCAACCTAAAATAGGGTGGTAGTAGCCTAGTGGGTAAGACACTCGCCTATGAACCAGAAGACCCAGGTTCAAAACTGTCCCTGTTACTACTGATTGTAAGTTGTAAATGATAAATGAATGATAAATGATAAAATCTGATGTTGAGATTTGGATTTAGTTAAACTTGTTTCAGGTGCTCGATGTCACACGAATACACTTCCCAATGCAAATTCACTCAAACTCATATATAATTACTTCTAATTTTATTTGAGCATATTAACATAGCTCTATTTGATCACAGGTCCTGCTTTTGTGCATGTGGAGTACACATGCTTTTGTTTGGTTGCCGTTACGCTGCGGTTTCTTCTCAATGTCAAAAAGCCAGGATGCTAGCTGGATTGGCACGTCATTATGTTCCGAGCAGTGAAACTGTAGACAACTGATAGACACGTGGCACAAGTTCATATGTCGCCTATTGTTGCCCCTTTTTGCCTGGGCAGCTAGGTAGGTAGCAATCATAAGCTAATGTAGAATGAAAACATATTTACAATGATTATTAAATAATACTAATACTAATAATAAGCCATGGGGAATAGCTACTTCATGGTTATCTACTTTCTAGTTTAATGTTGTTTTTTAAAATCAAACCAGATCAAAATGTAGTAGTTTAAAGTGGTTTAGCAGCTAATTTTACTATAGTATAGTATATTTTCTTAACTGATTTCCAGATAATTTTAAATAAATCATTTATTGGATGTTATCTAGTTCATTTGCCAAGTAACTCAAGTATGAGTTGTCACAAGACAGATGTTTACAATTTTAGTGAAAATAATGTACACCTAAACATTTGCCACTGATGCATCATGAGCATATTCATGTGTGCTCCTGTCATGCAATCTATGAAGATATGCCTGATTTCTTTCGATTTTTTGTTTTGTTCCCAGAACACTTTTCCAAAAGCACTGTATCCTTTACAGAATTTTTGCAATTGCATCGCCTGTAGTTAGATGTATCACCACATTGTAATCTCGCACATAGAGCGTTCTGAGCTACAACAGGAAATGTGATGGTTAATTGTATATTTCAAAAGCCATAATTGCTTTAATTCCCTGTAATTAATCAGTAATTGCAGTGAGGGGGCTTTTCATAGCCCTGCTTGCGATGCGAAGACCTTTTCAATATGGAAGACATAAATATAGATGGGGTGAGGGAGCGATGCAAAGGGAGGGAGGGTAGTGGAGAGGGCTGGATGTTGCCGCGTTATATTTAGCGCCGCTTAAAGATCTGAACGCGGCTCTAATCACTCATTAATCATTGATGTACGAGGATTCGATGCACGTGCGAAAGCCTGTCGCGGGACGGAGCAGCATTCGTGAGCGAGTAGGTGCGTTCCCTCAGCTTCCCTCTGTATTCCCGCGGGACAATCGGAGTGGGGAACACCTGTGGGGTCCGTTCTGGGTCTCCCCCGTTCTCCCCAGGCTCCCTCTCCTCGCATGGTAGGGCGGTATGGGACTCGCCCGCTGAGCCAGATGCTGGGTAATTACTCACAGAGAAGTGGGCAGTAAGAAAGGCCCATCTGGCCAGGGGAGGTGTCGAGATACGCCGAGGCATGTTTGCAACTGGGTGCTGATAAGTTTGTGGGCGCCTTGCTTGGGCAAAGTTTGATTAGTCCAACTGTGCTTCATTAGTATGGGCCGCCTGGTAAAAGCGGCCGCCGCGTGCGTCCTTGCGATAGAGGCCTGTGTTTGTGTTCCTTTACGGCCCCGTCCCTCACTGTGTGTGGGCTGCCGTTTCCAGGGGATCCCTGTTCCACTGCACCTCTTACAGGAATCCCTCCCCCATGCATACTCCCACACTGAGGTAATCCGGCGTATGGTCTCTCCCTCTCTCCCCATCGCCTTCGAGCCTCCCTCTCATGTTCCAGGCCCTCATTAATTCCCAATTAAATCAGCCACCCGCCCACCTATCCTCCCACACATCTACATAGTTTTAGATTTTTTTGTTCTTTTGATATGGTTTGTTTTATAATCATCATGTCATCTTTGAGATTTAAAAAAAAACAAAAAAAAAACATCCTGTTCTATCAAGCTGGCTTCAGTTATACTATATACATATAAATAAAATTCAAATCACTTTCACAATGTCAAACTGAAGCCTCAAAGAAATGGACATTCAACATATTAAACCTATCAATACATTTTTATCAATTATTCCTAAACGAAGTTCTAAGGGAATTACATTAATTCCTTTCTGTTAACAGTCTGTTACTGTTACTTCTTACCTTGGATTTGATGGTGTAATTTAGTTAAAGGAGTTGAACTGTTGAACATTATAGGGGGTTGATGTGAGCTGGTTAGCTTGGCATCAACTGGAAAGGTTGTAGTGTCTGACCAGAACGGGCAGATATGATGGAACTGGACTTTGTTCACGTAACACTGAAAGCATCATGATTGCTTACATGATTGTTCTGGAACATTTTGAGGTTTAGGGTCAAAGGGCACATATATTAACACATTGTGAAAGGTGCACAAGTTAATTAAGGAGTCCTCCTGTGTAATTGTGTGCATCTGCGCTCTCACGTGTGAAACAGGGTTTTCACATTTGCACCAGGAAAGACGGAACTGTCACGCGGGCATAGCTGCTTTTAAACAAGCGAGTTTATACGATAAAAGTGGATTAAAGCTTGGTGCTGAATTCAATACTTTTCCTCCTACTCACATGAGGGCTGTCAGCAGATAATATTAGTCACGCAGGGGGATAGGATACAAGAGACAAATCAAATCTAGACACCAGAAAAAAAGAAAATGAAGAAAAATTAGAGCCTCTGCAGGTCTCATGTACGACAAGAAAACAGACTTAAAAAGACAAATGAAACAGAACAATGATCAATTGGGGCAATTGGGGCTTTATTTTTGTTGTCGTTGTCTGTTTTGTGACTTTAACTTTTTTTAAAAAGTGCTTTTCTAATCAAGAACCACCCAGAGAACAGGCCCAGCAAAGTCTTCACAATTTTTACATCAACTGGTGTGTCTACAAGGTCACTCATGACCTGAAGATCACAGCGTTAGTTCAACACAGGCCTGGATCACTGGGTAATTCACCTCACATCCAGCAGTGGCTCGTGATGAATATTGCACTGCACATCTAAGCACCCAAAAGAAATGCCTAGGAACCCCATCCCCTTAAAAACAAGCCCCTCCCACATTAGAATATACCCTGGACCACAATGAAACAGCAATTAAGCATGCACTGACGACTAATGTATGCAATTGCTGATAGATGAAAGTGCATAATAAGAGGCAATCAGTACACTGTGTTACTTTTTAACACTGACAAACTGTTTTAATAAGCGTTTTATAATTACTTCTCTTCAACGCTCCGGTTAGACCCAGGGATCACTCTTAACAGACAGTCGCTCTTAATCTGTCACCTTGAACGCGTCAATACATGTGTACCTTGTTTTCTTCCTTTCAATATGCATGGAACTGCTTTCTGCTTCACAGCGTTCCAGACAACAAAGTCGAGATTTTCCAACCTCTTACTCAAAAAGGTACTGTGGAATGGCAAAGGTGGTAGACCTGGGCAACTCCATCATCAAAAACAACCATCCCTACCAGGCACACTGCACCGTGATGTTTTTCAATTTTTTCTTTTTATAAAAGATGGCCATCTGATGAAAAAAGGCTGAAGAAATAAGAAATAGGTCCAAGAAGAGAACCAAGGTCAGTGGAACATGGACAAACAAAACTGGGAAAAAAAAAAAAAAAAGCCAAAATCAATATTACTCCAGGCAGAACAAGGTTCATACTGGAAGAACCAAAGCACTGCTTCTGCAAGGCTATAGATAGACCAGTAAAAAGGGTTTCTGTCTGTTACATTTATGGCATTTAGCAGACGACCTTATCCAGAGCCCCTTACAATCAGTAGTTACAGGGACAGAGACACTCGGGGTTAAGTGTCTTGCTCATGGACACAATGGTACGAAGTGGGGTTTGAACCTGTGACTTTGTGGTCTGCTGGTTCGTAGACAAGCGTGTTACCCACTAGGGTACTACTAAACATTTACTTTAAAATTACAGTTACCATGTTAGAACAGCATAGAACCCAACAATCTCATTATAAATGTCATTATTCGCCAACTGGGGACAGCCTGGGTTCGTTTGCAGACAATTATCAGGAGTGGCGAGACCATTACACACCATTACATAAAACCACCTATAGATTCCAAGAGATGAGTTAACGCGGCTATAAAACCCAACCTTTGTTTTATGCCTCGGCAGCATGAAATGAGGTTCTATTTATACCGGCGAGGCCCAATCTGGCGTCTCCCTCGCTTCAGAAGGCTGCTCTGAAAAGGTCAGATGCTGCAATTATGCAGGTGTAGCTTGAATGGAGGTGAGGGGCTGATGATGATGGCGATGATGATGACAGCGCCGCCCCGATCGTCGGGGATCTGAACAAGGCGTTCGGCGCAGCTGCGAGGGACGGGGGGAGGAAACTGCGAACTCGCCGGCCGTAATGAATCGCCTTGTTTTGCGAGTCGGTGAGCCGCTCGGCAATTAGGCGAGGGCCGGGGCGATATTACTTTTTTCCCAACAGGGATGCCAGCGACCTGTCAACGCAGTTTCACGAACTCTTATGCACCGGATATGAGCAATTACCAGGCAGCCCTCGCCGGGTCCAGCCCTCACCGACCTTCATATCGGCGCTCACTCGTCCCCAGATCGCATCGCCACGCCGTTTGGAGGGACACGCACCTCTCTGCTTATTGGATTTCTGTCCGGATGAGCAGCAAGGCCGTTGCCAGTGTCTGCCACACTGACCGGAGAACAGAGGAGTGATTCACTTAATTGGTCGATAATTGCTGCTCCCTTTCAAACAACGCAATTGCACACGGACGCGGTTATATATAGAGGCCTCAAAAAAAAAAAAAAAAAACGGTCGCCGCAAAATGACTACTTTGCGCCGCTGTTGACTGGCACCATTGTGGTCTGTCAGTTTCTCACGTTAATGCTGATTGACGTTGTGTGGCAGAGGAACTCCCATCGCATAGTGTAGCCTGACACTTTTAATAACACCGTGCAGGCTTCTGGGCTGTCTCACATAAGTCCTGAAAAGTTTGTGACATCACAGCTTCCGTCGCGATGCCAAGCGCCGATACAAAGGCAATTACAGGCTGGCATGTCTATTTTTAAGTAGACCTATAGGGTCCTGTTCAGGACGTGAAAGACGTTTGTCACTGCACGGCACAGTTTTCTTCAGAGGACAAACATTTCAGCAGTCATTTCGACTAAATTTGATTACAACATACATTTTGGATTTCTTATATGGGAATCTGGATACATTCAACAATTTGTTGTATTGGTGTTTAGAATTGTCCAATCTTGTGGCATGAAATAGCTTACAATATTATGAACTCTATGTTGTTCTAAAATGCTGCTACAATCTGCAGTTATGAACAGTCGTTGTGACAAAGAAAGTTGAAATATGGGGTCTGAAAGGGAAAAATGTGAATCAATGTAGCGTTATATCACACAATGCCACAAGTGTGACATGATTTTCAGACTATCTCTTTTCACAATCTGGGTGGTGCGTATAACAGACAAAAAAACGACAATTTTAATTAATACATGAACTTCTCACAAGATGTCGTGACTGGATAAAGATGAAAAGAAAAGGAAGAGGAACTTCAAACAATGCGCTCACAGGATTCCTCTCAGCCAATCCCAGTGTTGGAATGAACTGTAATGTAATAATCAATGACAGTTGCAAATCTGCGTGATGGCCTGCTGAATGGAGTTAAATGACAGCGAGATATGTTAGCTGCAGCAAAAATCGCTGATTGCTTTCCCAATATACTGATATGACAGTAAAATGGAGAAAGTGGAACCGGAACAATCTGTTATTGGGTGATGTGTCAGAACGTTCTCCTTTCTTTCTGTCTTTCTTTCTTTTTTTTTCCATGTTTGCCGCAGATGTCCAGAATCATTATCTAACTTTGTGAAAACTTGACTAAGAAACGAATGGGAGCGAGATGGGGGAAACGCGGTACGGACTGTGACCCAATTTGCCTAATCAAGAATAACGGGACGGGACGGGGGACGTTGCTAAATATGTGGAATTCATGCAGCTAATGTAGTGCAGACAATGATAAAAATGTCCAATCAACTGTCCCCAGCCACTTATATTTAAGTGATCATGAACCAGAGAACAGCCAGATAACAATATTTCATTTTTACGTAAACCCCATATCTCTCTGTCTGTCTCAGCCATTAACGTTGCAATTGAACTAATCTGAGGGCCCAATAAAAGGTTTATGCAATTCGCTCAAGCAAACTCCCCCCAGGGGCACTGTAGACTCTTCAATGGAGAGTGAGATCATTAAAATAATCAAATTATTATAACAACAGAAAGCACCAACACCGAGAATTGTTTCACGGCCATTAGAAATAACATTACTTATGGCGCTTAAGGGGAAAATCATTTGGAGTGAAGCACACAAGGGGCGCCGGCTGAAGGTCCCTGGTTCCCACACTCCCAAACGCGGCCAAGAACTCTTGGAAAAAAAAATAAAAAATTCCCCTCCACTTTTTGGTGTCAGTCAGAAGTCACGCCTCTGGTTACGATTTGCACAAATGTTGGTTTGCGGAGAAGTTGATGTGTCTTTGGAATAAATCCTGTCAAAGCGTGTACATCCATGGTCGGCTGCATTAATTGCATTTCTTTTGGTTGTTTTTATGTGCAGCTTTCAAGCCTTATTAAATGAGATACAAATTGAGAGGGGAAAAAAAACAACAACTAATTACCAATATTCTTATTTGTCCCCAGTATCAAAAACCCATCCTTTGAGGCTTCCAGTTATTATAATACAGTTTCATTTAAAAGAGAATTAAACCAGCAGTAATTGGGTTATACTCAACTTTAATGATCTTATTGGAGGTTGGAGAAAAAAAAAAATCAGTTTTATTTCCTGAGGACGTGCATAGAGTAATATTGGCCTGTACATCAACTTGTGCTGCATCCCCACCCAAAAAAAGCACTATTCATTTAAAGCAGTAATCTAAGTCATTACCGCTTTATCAAACGGCAGCTAAATTAATTAAGCTCAGTGTAAAAAAAAAAAAAAAGGAGAAAAAATTCATTAGATCTTTAAATTTGTACACTTCATCGGGCATGTGCTCCGCCGCAGTGATTGCGGTTGATTTCATTTTTTCTTTAATGAAGCTAATGTTTCCCTTTCTCTCCTCAGTCCCATTTTTGCATTAATTGGATTATTGCCTTTCATGTTGTGTTGAGGGGGAAAAGAGAACGCACAGATTCCGGTATCTTCGTGCGTTGAGCGTCACGTTCCCGCCGTCTCGTGCTATCAACCGGCGCCTCCCAATCAGCAGCGGCTGCTTGTGCACGTTGGCGTTTGATAATGAGCCGCGGCGTCGGGGTAAAGTCGAGCCCGGTTCGAGGGTACGAGGCAAGCGGGTGTGACAGAGCGGGAGGGAGCTAAAGACGTTCATTATCCAAAATCTACAGTTGAAGCTGACCTAAATATAGTGAAGCGAGTGAAGTGATGTCGAGATGGAGCGGGCGCGGGAGGGAAAGAAGGGGGGGGGCACGTCAGCCATTTTGAAAGGGAAGGTGAGAACATGCTCAGGGAGCGGGAGAGAGAGCGGAAAAGTTTGACTCTTCAGCACTTCCTGTCTCATCAGTGTCCTGGTTCCTGTCCACTGCGGCAGGAGGCAGGAGCCGCGACGCGGTGGACAGGGAGGCGATGGTGATTATCCGTACGATGAATAGACACGTTATTTTCGGGGTCAGCATCACGAGGGGCGATCAATGCGATCAGGCATTACTGCAATACGGCCGCATTCTGTGAAATAATGAAAACATGCCGGCCGTGGGAGCTGACAACTCAGCCGAAAACTTGTGTTTACTTTCGCCATGACAGGAATGAGATATTTGAAAAACTTGAAATTGCACTTTACCAACCCTGTGACACAATCCATTGCATATATTCGAACATCTGGGACCGTTACACAGCGTTACAGCTTATGAATCTCATATTTTCATATGATAACACTGGCCCTATCATATCATTTTGGGGCAACATTTTCAAATTGCCTCTAAGCGTGGGGCTAGATTGCTAGGCTTAGGTCAAAGGTGTCTTTAGTGTTAGCAAGTTGAACTGGCCCTTTTGTTGCCCTGATCTTGCCCTGGTCCAGCGGTTATGTCACTTGGAAACCCGAGATCTTGCCTCGGCTGCCCCACTTTCATTCTGGGGCAGTGGTGACCTAGCGTGCAAGGAAGCACAACTGTAATCGGACGGCTGTGAGTTCGAAAAAGCACCGTCCCTACATACTGCTCCCCGGGCGCCTGTCATGGCTGCCCACTGCTCACCAAGGGCGACGGTTAAATGCAGAGGACACGTTTCGTTGTGTCACCGTGTGCTGTGCTGCAGTATTTCACAATAAGAATGACTTCACTTTCACTTGTTGGTTTCACTTAATTGGTTAATTCATGTTGGTTAATTTCAAAATTAGTGCCTTAGGGGTTATTCCCGCAAAAATGCAAAATCCAATAGGTTTTATTTTGAGGACTTGGACTACAGGGTGGGCCATTTATATGGATACACCTTAATAAAATGGGAATGGTTGGTGACATTGAACACATTTTATAAGTGGTCAGAAACTTGGAAATAACTCATGAAAGATTAAAGTTGCGTTAAAACCAAGCACACTATTGTTTTTGTGAAATTACCAACATGACCCTCTTCCTAATGAAAAAAAAAAAAAGTTGAATCCAATGGCCGACTTCAAAATGGCCACTATGGTCACCACCCATCTTGAAAAGTTTGCCCCCTCACACTTACTAATGTGCCACAAACAGGACGTTAATATCACCAACCATTCCCATTTTATTAAGGTGTATCCATATAAATGGCCCACACTGTACATTAAGTTTGTAGTAGCATCCTCATGTGGAAACCATTATCTAGTAGACTTTCTTAGATTAATGACGTCTTTCGAGGCAGTTTGGAGTCACTTGTCTGAAGATAAAGGACAGTCTCCAGGGTCTGATTGTACCTGGGTCAGCTGCAGTTTAAGATTCGCATGTGTTCGTTGAGAAATATGCAGCTCCGGGAGCTTGTAGAGAAGAACGCTGGCTGCATCTGAGCCTCGCTGGAGCTTTGGAAAAAGCTTTAGAACGTTTGTGAAGTTGGTCCACGTCTACTCTCAGCATTCGTCACTCTTTTAGGGCTTAAGGGCCGCTTGTGATGAACTGACAATGGACTGGATACAGCAGCGCTGTTGCGGTCCCTGCCAGCAATTTCCCATCATGCATGCCGTGTAGTCATTTTAATGTGTTATGTCAACGGCTTCGGCGTGCGTACCTGTTAGCATGTGCTAGCCGCCTGTGTGTTTATAGGTGCCGACGGGGCTGGAGGGGAGAGGTGGGAGCCCTTGTGCTTGGCTAAGTGGAAAACTCAATCTTCTTACCTCAGCAACTTCATATGGAGGAGCTCAGTGGAGGGACATCTGTGTGTGTGTGTGTGTGTGTGTGTGTGTGTGAGAGAGAGAGAGAGAGAGAGAGAGAACAAAAGAGAGAGGGATAGAATGTCAGAGATGCTTAGAAAGAGATATGTAGAGCTATGTGTTGAGATGGAGAAAGTGCCATAACAGCCAATAAAATACGAAGATAATAACGATGTCACTTGTGCACAGACAAGCTCCGCCATCCATGTGTGTGTAGGGTTTGCTCACATCTGGGAGGGGTCTGTTGATAAGCATATATCTATAATGCATCATGGGATCATCAATAATGTATGCTGTCTATTACACATTTCACCACATATACACTTTCTCATGTTCCATGACAACAGAAAACATAAACATAAATAACGAAATGAAACCTGATGGGCGTTACACTTCATGCGCACACACATACCGCATGTACATACATACACCAGCCAGTAATGGTTACAGCCCCAGTATATATATGCAATTGTGCAACTGACTCAATAGGCCACCACCCCTCCATCCTAAATTCCCTTGTCAATGATTGGGGTGTAAAAGGAAGAATAGGTTTATGAATTCATCACACCTTCCTCTTCTTGAACTACATGTTTGAGACTCTATGTCTGTGTTCCCTTGAGTCAGCCAGGGTCCTGTATGACATCATCACCAGTTATGGAAAAAGGAAATTCCATAGGCAAATGCTTATGCATAATTTTTCCATTTGTCACGCTTAATCTATAGTAATCTGCTCTCCATTTGTCATGCTTACTCACACAGGTGCTCCCCCATCAGACAAGATAGATGACAAGTGACAAAAGAACACAGACGTTAAACACAAGGAGACAAAAGGTACCCGGGAGAAAATTGCTCAAACTGAGTAGTATGCAGGCCTGGTTGGAACATGCTGTTGAAGAGCACCAGAGACGTGTATGCTTTTTGCAGCTTTTAAAGCTTTTTTCCATTACAAGCAGACCCCAAAGAAGAAGCATTTAAAATGAAGACCCTCCAGAAATCATGGGTGGAAACAAGAAGAAGCTGAAGCTGCAATTAAAGCTTCCGTTAATTTTTCTTGGAGTCGTCAATATCAAGAGTTGTACATGTATGTGTACACTGATTCTCCTGACATTTTTTACATTTACATTTACGGTATTTATCAGACGCCCTTATCCAGAGCGACTTACAATCAGTAGCTACAGGGACAGTCCCCCCCTGGAGCAACTTAGGGTTAAGTGTCTTGCTCAGGGACACAATGGTAGTAAGTGGGATTCGAACCCGGGTCTTCTGGTTCATAGGCGAGTGTGTTACCCACTAGGCAACTACCACCCCTTTTTGTCCACTTACAAGAATGTGAGTGACATTTCTAACAGCACTCTGTAAAATAAGCAGCTATTTTCTATAACCTGCACTCAGTCACTTCTAAACAGTGTAACTCCACAGGTTCAACCCCACAGTTTTTGCGACAGTCCAAGTTATTGCATATAAAAGTGGTGCAAATTGGCTTGATAGGCTCTGTCACACTCTAGGTTAATCACTGCACACAGAGTTGAAAGTAAACTTATTTGCACCTTTCTTTTTTGACAAAAAAAAGTACCCATCACATGGTGATTTCAAAATCGAAAAAAAGCAATTAAGACATTAGAACATCTCAAGACGGCTGTGTAATTGATCTTAGATACCTTCTGAGATCTGCTCTTTCTGAGAGTGGGGAGATGGGAAATTGGGGAAAAAAAGACATTAATCTGTTTCGAAATAGGCCATTGCATATTTTTTTATAATAGACAAACAGTGCTATGTTCAATAAGTATAAATATATCTTTAGTTTATCTTTACATAATTTTACTATTTTTTAAATCCAAAAGTGGTGGCAAATAAAAAAATTGCAATATATTATAACACTGGATTTGCAATATCAATATGCTGCATTTCTCACAATCAACCTAGAGTGAACCACCTGCCAAAAAATGCCATCAATTTGTATTGATTTGGACAGAATATAATCAAAAATGCCATTCTGGATGTTTTCTAGGCAGCTGACGCCATGACACGACGCATTTATAGACCTCAGCAGTGCTGACCCCCATGACTGCAGCCGAGGGACCCTTGACCCATTCCATAAATGCATAAATGTTTAAGTCGCTTAAGATAAATGTTGCACCACCCGCGTACGAGGATTTATAATGGCCACTCACTCAGTTCTCAGACCTGAGTGGCCAGGCCGCCAAGATCATTAGTGGACGTTGCCCGGCGAGCTTCACGCGAACAGATACAGGCAAAAACGTCTTAATTAAACCCATGCCTGCTTCTAATTATTGTCTGACAATCATCTTGTCAACTGCCTCTTAATCATGATTATTTTATTCTTATTTAATTTGCATAATTACAAACCCCAGCTTAAACGATGACAAGCAACGGGTGATTAAAAACAAAATGGAGCCACTCAGATGGAAAGGCAGGAATAAAAGCGGAGGGGCTGGGAAGGGGTGAAATAAAATAAAATAAAAAAAGTTGTAGAATAAAATAACGTAAGAAATGAAGTGTGAGTAGGGGAGACAGGATCACCTCCAGTAAACAAAGTGTCATCCCGGAGACGCGTTTGCGGAGAGGGAAGCGGGTGTGCAGGCATCAGCTCCATTGCGGGGCCTTGGGCTGTCTCACACGCGGAATACATTATGGCCCCCGATGTCTTTCATCCTTATTTCCAAACTAAATAGCTCAGGTGTGCCGACGGCTAAAGTGTTTCATGACTCATTGGATTGATTTTTTGTATTTTTTTTTTTTGTCTGGTTAGATTTTTCCATGCGCCTTCCCTGTCCTCTGAGTATCCGATCCCTGTCCCACTTTTCTTACCGAGCAACGGGAGTTAAATCTGCTGCAGTCACTTGACTCTCGGGTTGTCTTTTCCACGTCTACTCCTGGAGAGCAGGCTGAGTCTTATGCCCACATGCATGTACACGCACACACTTTTGAGAAGAAATCACATTCCACTCTGACGCAACACTCAACTTAATTTGCTGACATCATTTCATGGATGTATGTGCATACACAATACAGTAATTTTTTTTATTACTATAGCTGATGAGATGTTAATTATCAATACAGAGACAGTCAGACTACACACAACGCTTGACTGCATATCTAACAAAAAAAAAACATTAATTATCCATTTATTATGCTATTCCAATACAGACAGGTGGTGTTGCATTTGGTTGTCATGGAGCAAGTGGCATGTATACTGATTAATTATAGAATTATTACTCTGATTAATTATGGAAAAACAATCATCTGAAAATCTGCATTTAGAGTTATTCATGAAAGTGCATGAATGTATGTGTATTGATATGCCTTACATAATTCACAGTTTTATTTGTTGTTTATAATTCTAGCAACAACAAAGCCCACCACATTTTGTCTTATCGTTTCAGAATAGCTGAGGATATTTGTGTCGTGCACAGGATGTCAAATTCCTGTGCACGTACATACATTTAGTTTCACAGATTTGGCAAAACGTGTCACTTATTATAAGGACACCTGCTTCTAAAGTAAGTCAACTGACATCAATAGTGGCACACAGTGGTATGACGCCCATCAGTGAGATTGGCACGCTTTAACGTCGAGGAGCAGCCTTTTTTATTGTAATTTGCTGCACATCAGGGAGACTTCTAGGTTATAAATGGAAAGGAAAATCGAGAAAACCTGCCAAATTGAGGACTGTGCTAATGTGTCGGCTTGAAACTTCTATAACTAGCGGGAAAGTTTGCCTTATAATTTGTTATTAACCCCACTGTGCTCCACTAAGGGGCAAAATGTAAAGAATTAAAAAGGAATTTTTACATCATAACCAATTCTCTCTTCCCTCCTCCTCCATTTTTTCCCCACATTCCTGTCTTTTCCTGTCATTCTCCCCCCTTAAATTATTCATGAAGTGCAGCATGTAGGATTATACTCGTTAAAATGTAATGAGGCATTGCGATAATAAAAGGTTGTCTTGTATTGTTTTACTAAGTGTCTCTCACAAACGAGGTAGCTCCTTGCCTGCGGTTTGCATGAAAGCGACTCCGACTGTTGGCAGGGGGAGAGAAACGAAAAGGAAAGAAAAAAAAAAAAAAAAAAAAACTCGAGAGAAAGGAGCTAAACAAGAAAATAAAACACGAGGAGCCGAAACAGGCGAAGAGGGAGCCGCGCCGCACAGCTGTGTGCACAGAAACGGCCTAAAAGCTGTCACGGAGGCTTTTTCATGTGTTAACTAAGGCAACGTCTGAAGCTGCTCGGCTGCGGCCCTTTGAAAATCAAGGCGAGAGAAACATCTTTGTCAAGGGCTGATGGCGTAGGCTGCAATGAGACAGCGGCGGCGGGGCGGCGGCGCGATCTGTTGACTCGTGTATGGGGCAGTTCCTTTCAGGCAAGCCAGGGCTAATGTGCCCTCCCGTGTCAACAGCAACCAAAAAAAAACACATGCAACATAAACGACTCCCACAATGACTTTACAAACTCTACCAATCTTTGATTTGGCTGCACCACATCAGCAGCTCGGCCATAAGTTTGCAGCACAATAGTCATTTTTCAGGTCCGCATTGACATCAAAGTTCGATCCATATACATCTGCATTTTACATTTAGAGGATGCAGGGACAGTCCCCCTGGAGACACTCAGGGTTAAGTATCTTGCGGACACAATAGTGGTACGTGGGGTTTGAACAGAAAATCTGTTCCAGTTTCAACGCCCATCCTCCAGCCCAAGGACCGCCCCAATGTAAACGAATGGACACTTTAGTGTGCACGCTACTGTTTTTAATGTTTTTCTGTGATTTTGCTCGACTCATCAAATATTAATTGTGACATAATGAGCTTGGATTGTCAATATTATGAATGAAATGTACTTTATTTCAAAGCAGCCCGCCCCCTACCCTTTCGACAGGTGTGAGGCTTCAGGCCAGCAGCAGCAGCAGCAGCAGCAAGCAGGCACACCGAGGACCTCATACTCACGTCCCGCATATATGGTTGTGATAGAATTCAGAGTACACAATGATGCTGAAGTTAGCCCCTTATTTAAATGATCTGTTCCACCTTATATACTGCAGGCTGCAATACTTGTTTTTTTTTACATGGAAATGTCCATATTCATCATAAATCTATGTGCACATGAGTAAAGTTCCCAGGTCAATTTTACAGTAAAAATGTTTTGGGCCAGGAAGGTATTACGCTTTCTACACATCCCGTTTTACCCTTAACAAGTGAGCTTTTAAACTGTAGTGCCATCAATCATCACTTGACACCATTTTTAATAGTTCATAGTTTAATAGTTTGAGTGGTCACAGAGATCATCACTATATACAGATTTAAAACTTTATTTCTGAAACAGATTTCCTGTAAGCCTTTCTGAACTAAGCCTGCTGAGTAGTATTTAAGGTTGAACTGACAATTCGAATAAGGAACTACTTCAGCATCGTGTTCTATTTTGCCGAGCTGGTTATTGGATGCTCCAGCCAGTCAGAGAATCTCCTGCCGCCCACCAATGCAGCAAGCGGGGAATAGAAAACCGATCGGTGGCCATGATGCAATCGAGATATCAGGGCAGCATGGGTGCAGGTAAAAAAAAAATTGCCAATGCCTGTGACTGCCCATGTCGCCTGCATCAAATGCCGCCCCTGCCTTGTTCCACGACTGTCACTCTTTTTGTGCCATGTCCCAAAATCGCATGATCAGCACAAAAAAAACCCCAAACAAACAAAAAAAACAACTTAAGCCGGTCAAACTGGCTAGAATCTTAGCATTAGAAACTCTAATGCTAATATGGAACTCACAACTAAGTAATGTATGCAACACATTGTATGCAGCATATTTGCAAGCTTGAATTTTGCATGCATCTGTATTTGAAAATGTATATTTGTTAGCAGAAGTTTAGATCACCTCTTCAAGCAGCTGTATGATGACCTTCTAAATATTAATGCTGCTATCGTCAATCTTGGCAAAACCCTGATACAGAAACGGTCTCATGAAAACGAATATTACACCCCCCCCCCTTAGGATATTATGATGTGCGTTTATTGCAAAATGCCTACGGCATTACGGAGTGGAGTGGAAATTATTTTTGGAGGGTCCCCAGGGACGTCAGGTGCTCCTCAATTTCCCCACAATGCACACTCACCACTTCACTTACTAATCAACTATTAATTACTCCCAGATGGTGCCCGAACCTCCAGTCTATTTTGGGGATTGTGCTGCACGTACGTGAAAATCGGATGACGTACTGTGGCAAGAATCTGCCAGCAGACACATTTTAATGTCCAACATGGAATCTGACCACGACCACAAGCACTGCAATCTACAGCAATTTCAGGTGAATGATTCAGAAATAAGTGATTTGCGCGGTAGTTAATCATGTCCTGTGCTTGTGAGTCCTCAGTTTCGGAAAACATAATTTTAGAGGGAAACTAAATATTCACCTTCATTCCCGCACCAATTTGAATCAATGTGGCCTTCAAATTTATTTAACAGAGTAACTAAACGTTGTTTTTTGTTTGCAACGCCGCACAGCCAAGACCTGACAAGCCCTGCATTGAAAAAAAAATATATTTGTTCAAAATATAAAAGAACCCAAAAAAGGAGTTGTGGTAATGGAGTGAGATTAAAGAAGAAGAGCAGTGGTGTCTGGATAAAGACGACATGCTAGCGAGGTACACTGTGTTCTGGTAGAAACTCCGGGAGGTTGCAGTGATATTTCCAAGTCACTTCCTTCATTTTATTCTCTCTCTCTCTCTATCTATCCATCTATCTGTGTGTGTGTGTGTGTGTGTTGGGTGAGTCACCATAGAGAATGCTCTGGTACATTCTTGTGCATTTGTCCCATCAGTCTCTCTCTGTCCTGTCCACAGCGACAACCCAGCCCACCGATGAAGCGTGATTTAAGGGAAGGCAGTAGATGTCCACTGTGGAAGAGTGAATGATGTGAATGGTATAGTGCCATGGAACCTCAGTTCTATTCTATTCGATTATTGCATACAGTATATAATGCTTGATAGGATCTGTTAATAATACATTTATGTGACTTTTATTATTAATTTTTTTCTCAATCACATGATTCATGACTCTAAACCCCCATTTAACACGCCTCTCTCCTTGTTAACAGGTTTGAATCAGACGTGGACAGCCACACAGGGCTGGTAGCCTCCAGGACCAGAGTTGGTGACCCCTTATAGATAATGGAAGTCAGTATACTATTCATGGATCAACTCTGATTCTAGACGTAATATTTCTGGAGGATGGAGAACTTCACAGAAGTTCTCTTTAGTCTACTTCATGAATGGGGAAGTGATTTTAAACTTGTGCCATCCTTTTTGGGTATCAAGCAGTTATAGAACCAGACGGAACCCCGTCTTTCTGAGAGTCGGCCTGTTTCTTACATTCCTTTCAACGCCTCACGCAGCCAAGGGCCTGTCGGATTTATCCCTCCTGTTCACAAACTGGCGCTTTGCACCAAGCCGCGCACTCATTCAATTTTACCGGCTGTATGTGCCGTTCGATTCGCAGCTCTCGAGGTTCCAGCGTGGCTTTATGAGACGGGGGGGACACATTAAACAGATTCCTGTGAAGACAGGAAAGGCCACTTTTTGCCAAAGAAAGAAATATGACGGCGGCGAAAGAACCTGTAATGAAGCCCCTTTAAAGGCATTAAAACTAAGTTATAAAGTGAGACGAGGCCCTCCTATAGTCCAACATCTCACCTCAAAGAAATTCAGAGGCACATACCGCCGATCCTTGGTCTCCGAAGGACGAAGAGCAGGTCTGTGGTAATTACCTACGAAACTCTGGAAAGCCTGGCTGGATGGAGCGGAGAGGGAGGAGCAGGGATGAAAAGAGGACGAGGAGGAAGAACAAAAATGAGGGATGAAGAGATGTGCCGAATTAGCGAACACTCGCTCCTTATTAGTCTGACTTGGGCCCTTCTCTTAATCAACCGCCGTTTCCGCGGTCTAGTTATCTCGGCAGGCCAGCAAAAAAAAACATCTCCAAACACCCACTAATTTGATAGAGTGGATGGAGGTGTAGACACTTTCATTGCACTTTACTTGCGTCGTTTCTTTTGATATGAGCCTCGGTAGGTCAAAGCGCTCAGTTTCCAAAGAATCTTTAACAAGGAAGGCATGAGTATTACAAATGCGCGGACCCCGTAATTAGATTTTCTGGGTTTAAGTGTATGATAGCCGCATAAAATCATCTCGTGAGAGATTTAAAAAAAATTCTCTTTGCGCGGTGGATGGCCACGTCCTTTTCTTTCCCCCTCCTCTCTTCGCACACAGCCCCTGCTCCTGGCTTGAACTCTCCGTGGGAAAAAACAGGAGGGGTTAGGATGGAGACTTGCCCGAGGAAAGTGAGAGGAATCTCCGCCTTTGATGTGAGATTCCCACCTCAGCCACCATCTGTCTAATCCTCCTTTCTCCTTCCCCTCTCTCACTATTCCCTCTTTCTTGCTACGACTTTATTCCCTGCTCTGGTATTTCGGTGATCAGTATTCCAAGGAACAGTTTAAGCGTTTTTTCTGACCCCCACTCAAACCCCCTTCATTGACAGTCCACAGATGACATCAATCTGTTCCAATCAGTTGGCATCGACCCGTGGATCATGGATTTTTTTTGACAGTCATTTTCAGTTTGGTCACTTATTATTAACACAACAGTGTCAGAAATATAACCCTGCCCCTGGGGACTCACATGTATTTCTGGGTGGCGGTCCCAAGCCCAGGCGATTGGGGACGCTTGTGTCAGGACAGCCAATTGATCTCAAACTCTGTCCACATCTTTGTGGGGCACACTGGCCCACTGCGGCAAGGAAGGAAGAGGACAATTAATATATCACAAAATAAGCTGTTAAATTAATATTTGTGCATTAAAATCAAATCCAAGTGTTACAACAGTGTTACAATATACATTTTTATTTTAGCATGTATAAAAAAAATCACCCATCGGCAGAGCCATGTTGATCTGGGTTGAGGTATGGTGACTGAAAGCATCAAATAAATCTCGATTTTTATTGATCTGTCTTAGTTCTTCATTCTAGGGGGACACCTTGACTAATCCCATCTAGCTAAATGCACCAAAAAAAAAAGACTTTTTCTTTCATGCGTGACCCAGTTTGTCTGAAGGCTCAGGGTCTAAACAACACAATATCACATGGTAAGTAAAACGTTAAGTTATAATAATAACTAAACACAAATAAACGCGGCACGGTGGCCGAAAACGGGAAATAACGGGGAAAACACGAACTGGCCCGCAGGCGTGTGCCGATTGCCAGAACTCAAAATACATACACATACACCATTGCCAGGTCAAGTTCACGAAAGTGGCACCGCTGCAGAAGGGGCGGAGTTACAGACTTTTAAAGGCGGTCAGAAATGGCATCAGCGGTAGCGATCACCTGGAGCCAATCCTGACACATGGTTAGTCAGGCTTTATTTTCATGACCATGTACGTTGGTAGATTCTCACTGAAGGCATCAAAACTATGAATGAAAACATGTGGAGTTATGTACTTAACGTCAACAACCAGGAAAGAGGGAGGGAAACGCTACTAACCTTTTTACCAATTAAGAGAAAGGAATACAACGAAGCCTCGACACAAAGCAGTCAGGCCACAGAGAAGTGCAGGGTAGACGGTTACTGCGAACAGGGCGTCTGTCTCGCGTATTTCCCCCCCATTTCCCTCAGCGCCCCCACGCCATCTTTAACTGTGAATTAACTGTGGGTGCCGAGTTGGGTCACCAGTCTGCACCGATCCCTCATTCTAAGACGGCAACTGGATTCAATCCAGTTTCGTTATAATTTGCCACACAGTGTGTATGTAACCTTACAGGGTCTCACGCTAAACAACGCACAGGGCTGAATCCAGCAAAATTGTAGCCGACCAGTCACAGCAGAACAGAATCTGGGGTCCCACCTGGGAACAGTCAGCACTGGTTAAAGCCGCAGAAGAGCAGATGCAGGCGAGGTAAGAGTAGCCAAGGCATCAAGCACCTGCATGTAATTTGCATAATGAAAAAAGTGATAATTATTGTAATGCTTGTCATTATAGTGGTCATTACATGTGGCCACCACATATACAGTGGTGGCCTAGCGGGTTGGGACCCGTAATCGGAAGGTCGCCGGTTCGAATCCCGAGCCGACAAGGTGCCACTGAGGTGCCACACACTGCTCTCCGGGCGCCTGTCATGGCTGCCCACTGCTCACCACTGGGGATGGTTAAATGCAGAGGACACTGGTTGTGCTTCACAATGACAATCACTTCACTTTCACATATGATTCCATATGGCCATAAAGGCTTTTGGTCTCCTTTTGGTCTCCTGTTAACATTTCTACCAGCTGTGGACTTTTACTTTGTTGCTGTATCGATTGTTCTTTTCTTCTGCGTTGCCTCTGTTTCATGTTAATTGCTTTATTATTAAGTCCATTATGTGCCTTAGTGATAAAAAAAGTAAAAAATATCTGGAAATTCACAGTAACAATTACAAACTGGTAATTTGGATGATTTGGATTTGGATGGTAATTAAAAACAGAGGCATTGCAAAAGTATGTGGGTGTGTGGGTGTCTTATATTGCTTACGGTATTTTGGCCTGCTGTGAAATATGCAGATCCTGAAGCAGGAAAACCCTATAAAACTACAACCAAAGTTCTGATGCAACATGTGAAAATCTCTTTTATTTAAAATATGTTTTTCCCATGTAATTAGCCCGAGCCAGCCGCACTCATTCATCACACAGCTACACGCTAACAAATACTATTAAAGCTCAGTGTGTGGGGAGGTTAACAAAATGAAGCCCTTCATCGTAGCGCCATGATCGCTCTCAGCAACTCCTAATTGCACTGTTTATTTCTTTATTTATTTCTCTCTCTTCTCTCCCATTTCCTCATCTTCAGATGACTGTGTGACCGTGGACCGGAGGTGAGCGGGCTTGTGTCCGATTTCCCCCAACGCCTCCGGGCTCAGCGACTGTTCGCGAAAAGTTTCGCTTCTGTTTCACCGAAGGCGCAATGCCGACCGAGCCATTCAGTGGCTGGAATGTGAGCGGGCGGATGGGCGCTCAACCCCTCCGATGTCGCTTGGCCAGAGCGTCTCTGCAGGGGGAGAGCGCAGAGCTCGTCGCAATCTCTCACGCTTGCCTTGATTTAATCAGGTTAGATGAATATCAACCACTCCTCTGCTCAGGCCCATCATAATGATTCCTTCCCTCTGGAGGCTACAGGGCTGCATCACAATTGTTCTTCCATTCCACTCCCTCAGCCTGCTCACTCGCAGTCTCCCTCGTTCGCCTTCTCTGTCTGCTTGGTCGTAATTGAATTATGCACCCCTGGGTCTACCGTTCCCGGCCTGCCTCTCCAGTGACGGGAGAGCCACGGGGGTCCGCTGGGGCTCTGTCACTGTGGAACGAGTGCCCGATGCAACGTGGCCCCCACTTTGCTCTCCATTTGTCTCTCTCCTTTTTTTTTTTTTTTTTCTCTTTCCTTGGCTCTGTCACCTCTCATCACTCACGGGTCTCTCCGGATCACCGGTGAGCAGCAGGCAACCTGACGACGCGTGCGGCGGCCCGGCCAAACAGAAACGTTGTCACAACGCCGGGCAGAGATGAGCGCGGGGTGCCGGGTGGCGGGGTGAGGTCGAGTCGGGTTGAAGGGGCAAAGATGCTCGGAAGAAGTCCACACTGTGATCATCGTCGACGTTTCTCCACCCGGTTCCCAGAGGGACCCCTGCCGGAACATTGCCATGAAAGCAGGCTGGAGCCACCGTCCATCTTCAAGAACCTCTGTGTGATCTCAGAGATCCAAATCCCAAAAACAGGAAGAGAAGACCGAGTTTTCATCATTTCATTTATGAGGCGCCACCAAGGACACTGCTGTCAACTCTTCTTAAGTTTCCTCTTAAAAATTGTGCACCGCGTAAATTTCAGCCGTGAGACTGATTATGACAGCCAAGCCTGTCGGGGTCGTTCGAATGCCCTGTGGGGGTCTGGGAGGGTCATCAAACCAAAGCAGGTCCGGCTTCACGTTTGGAATGAATTTGTGTGCCATTTTTGGTTTCATGAGATTATTGGATTTGAGTTCTTGGACCACGTCTTTCTCTGATGGCGTTCATTTATATACTAAAGTTTCCTTTTCTGCACAGTTTTATAGTCACGGGTGGCTCTAACTTAAGAACAGCATGAAGATGTATTTCCAATGATAGCACGTTTAAAGAAGAGATTTAGTAACTGAAGGAAAGTACAGTATGATTAACATGTTTACTGAGAAAAAACGGGACGGGGAAGATGCCATGATTCTGGCGGCATGAGGAACCTGCCGGAAAATTGTCGTTTATAATAAAGCGACGAGTTGGTTTTAATGCATGCATCTTTTAGACCCTCGCATAACACAAAACAACTGTTGCCTCCAGGCTGCATATGTGATTTGTGGCCTCATGCATTTTTGAAGACGAGCATCCTGCTGCATATTCAGATTCGTACAGATGATGACATGCCGCATGGGCATGTTAATAGATTTATGGTAAGAAAATGGGAGAAGGTGTTGCGCTGCGGCCCACGTCATCGGAATCTGTCCCTCTGTTGTCAGGCGGTTGCCTTCACAGTTGCACGCGGCGATTTGCTGTAAACAGTTAGCATCATTAGAAGCGATCGGCCGCTGACATGCTCTGCATTCTTCTGATCCCCTCTGCGTCTCTGACGGGAGGCGACTTTTCCCTGTCTGCCGCCTGCCTATATGTCGCGCAGCTTTGGTCTTTAGAATAGTCACATTTTAGTTTCCACGGCAACCAGGATGATGGTATGTGCCCGACTTTAGCAACTCTGTCCCTCAGGGATGGGAGATCACAGGAGCACATTTTTATTTTGACCTGGCAGGAGCTAAAGTTCAAGGCCAGACATTACGAACTTCCTCGCGGGTTTAACTTTTACTCGCAGAGTTACTTCTTAGGGAAAGTGAAGGTTGCATGGTGGAGGTCAGATCCTGTTCTGAATTTTTGGCATGAGCAGATCTGAACTCTTGTTCTTTGAGCTGCTCTGTGAGTGGCAAACGTATATACACGAAAATACAACCCACTTGTCTATATCGACGGAAATGCATTTGTTCTAATGGCAAGGATATATCAACCACCTCTATCCTCTTTACTAAATTACATTACGAAAAAGACTATACACAGTCAAAAATAAACAGATATGGGTATGCTGGATTCTATTTTTTTAATCCTTTGATCAGTAGATTTGATTCATTTACATGCATAAAGAATATATCTAAAAAAAAAAGCCCTTCCACATTTATCCTCTGTAAGTGGCATGTAAGGGCTTCGTTGATGGTACAGGTTAAACCTTACAAGTTTTTGGACTTTATGTTCCTCTGGACTCTTGGTGCCCCATCCAGTGAATGTGGCACACTTATAGTTGAGGCGGACACAATGCGGATTAAAAGAAAAAAGTATTTTTTTTGTAACTTTCTATTAAATTCATAATTAATTTGTGCACATTCCGCTTCTATTGTTTGCAATCTAGCCGTCTTGATTTTTATGGAGAGGCCGTCGCCCCGGAGGCGTGGGCCTAATTCAGTCGTCCCCTGGGTCACTTCACAAAGGAGGCATCATTAGCCGGAGCCGGCAAACTGAAGCCTAAAAAAGAGATAAACATCGAGCCAGCCACTGGGCCAGGACTAAATGAGAATGCTGCCATCGCTTTACTAATTAATTAAGGGCACTTTAATGCGGACGGAGCAGGCGGCGAAGCGCAGGAAGCCTGTGGAGGTGGATGGGCAGAGGAGAAAAAACGATGAGCGTGCTGACCAGGTGAACAGGCAGTGCAATGCAATTTCAAAGTTAAAAGTAGGAAGCAACAAAACTTGCATACGGCTGGAGCCGTGCAGATCCGGGGCAGGTTCCATGCAGCGGAAGCGTTCTGCCAACAGGGGGTGCTGCTTCTTTAGACCCTTGGCCTGACAGGACTTAACCCAGAGCTCAGCGTGGGACCTTGACTCCTGTTCCAGTTCCTTCTTCCCTCCACATCCTGAAATAATCTGAGTCATGATTATTTTTATGGCTTGTTACTATGCGCCTTTGCGCAAACATTGCATTATATAAATTACTGTGTTACATAAAAGGGCGATATGGGCCTCACTGAGGCACTTCATTTAGATGAATTCCCTTTACATATTTACTCACTCGGCTCACCTCCTGCAGCAAACTACAAGCCGATGATAATGGGAGGGAGGCTTTTTTTTTTTGTGTGTCCACCTCTGACGTGCTGCTGTGAATAACATTATCCTTCTGTCTCTAATTTTCTCTCACTCCCCCATTTTATCCACTTCCCATTGATGTCGGAAAAGCAATTTATACATGTAATGTCATTGTTCTTGTTCATTTTGTTTTGGCCATGCTTTCTGTAATTCTTAATTGAAAATGCAGTGAGGTTTGAGGTACTAATATCCCAATAAATGAATAAAAACAGTTTATGAACATGGCATGCATGATTACATAGCTGACTGGCTCTGGTCTGGCCTGATATCTACACAGAGTGTAAAAAGTCCCATCGCGGTGTACAGTTGTTGCTCCGTATTAAGCTAGTTATTATCCCTGCCGCTGAATTATTGTCCAGGACCTCTGTGTGTGTGTTCGTTTCCCTCTTTGTCTCTGTATGATTTTTTTTTTTCCTGCATGCAGGCTATTTCATCTGTGCCAAACCAGATGAGACAATTAGTTCTCCTGTACTGTTATGGCGGGGGGTTATTTTCTGGTGAGTCACAGCGTGACCTTTTCATCGTTGTGTGGGCCTTGTGATCTGAAACGTACAGACACAGCAACACATTTTACATTATTGGACATTGCCAGCAAAGCGTTTGTTCACAACATAGTCAAACCTGTCTGCATATTGTAATTAGGATTTTCTTTTTTTTTTTTTCCAGAGCTGTGTGAAAAGAGTAAAATATAATTGAGTCAATGAGGTATCTATCTAGTTAAAGTGAATGTGATACACTGCAGCACAGCACACGGTGACACAACGGAATGTGTCCTCTGCTTTTAACCGTCACCCTTGGTGAGCAGTGGGCAGCCATGACAGGCGCCCGGGGAGCAGTGTGTGGGGACGGTGCTTTGCTAGTGGCACCTCAGTGGCACCTTGGCAGATCGGGATTCGAACCAGCAACCTTCTGATTAGGGGGCCGCTTCCTAAACCGCTAGGCCACCTCTGCCCCAGTTAGCTAGCTAACTGGCTAACTGATACTAGACTCCTAAAGATGTGCATTTTTAAATTTTGTCTATACAATTCTAGTCTAGTCTAGTCTAGTTTCTAGAAATAAAATAAAAAGTTATTTGAAAACCTGTCAAATGTGCAAAGATATTAGCTATCTGTCTGTTTAGCTAGCTAGCTTGCTAAGACCTCTGACAGAAGAAAGTTGTAGTGTTGAGTTTTGGCTGGCTCAATATCTAATTAGCCCACTGACTGCCGATAAAGGAAAGTCTTAGTTTTAATGCAAGCGTCTATATCTGAGCAATTCTGTTCAAGGTTCTAGATGGAAAAGAACTCATCAAAATGCTCAAATCAGTCAGTCTGCCAATCTGTCAATTTAGCGAATCGGCTTACTAGCACTTCTGAAAGTCTTTATTTAGAATTTCATGGCAATTTCAGCGCTAACACGTTCTGTAAGAATCTGTTCTACGCACGACTTTAGGAGAGGAAGAACACTAAACCGAAATCTTTCTGTCCAGCTTGCTTGCCAACACTGATGATTAAATGGATAAGGTTAAAGGTTAATGTTAGGCTGTGTTATGGCTGCCCACAAAGTTTCATCCTCCCAACACGTTACCTTGGGCTCTTTGTGCATTTGCAAGGCTGCTTGGTAATATGGGCCATTGTTAAAGGTACAGTGAAATTAAGTTAAGTTAAAATATTGGACTGTCCGTGTGTCATTGGTTGGGAGGCCTTCAGATAAGTGGGTTAACATGGTCATACTGTCAAAAGAACTTACTTCAAACTTAGGTGACCTCAAAGAAAAAGAAAGTCTGAAACTCTGAAGTTGTTCACAGTTCCTGTGATCACCAGCCATGATATCTAAAGGGCCTACCTTCAGTTTTTATTCATGTTTTCAGGTGTGTGTTTTTTTTCTATCCTCTCCTTTCCCTACGCTCACAGTGAAATCCTCGGGGAGGGAAATTTATTCAGACAGAAATGAGGCACGTTGTCACATTTTCAGTCTGAGACTCGGGCTGTCATGGCTTAGTTCAAAACACACCAATGTCTGATGCTCTCATCAGTAAAAAAAACCCCCTTGCTCTCTGACTTTCAGAATCAGAAGACATTAAAACGGGTAAAAAGTCCTCTTTTATGGTATCAGCTGATAAACAAACCATGGATCACTTTAAATTACAACTTAGGATTTTTGGTTTAGTATAGTTATCTGTTTAATAGCACCCAATAACCATACTGTAGCTGAGCATACACGGGGGAAATATATGCGTATAAGTAAAAGAAAAAGAAAAAAAAATACAGAAGCCGACCTTGATATGACTGTGCCGTAGTGAATGTGCCCCTGTGTGAAAACATACTAGTACAGTTAAAATGCGCCATAGCCTCGTATTTTTTTTTAAGTTATGTGCAATTTCCAAGTTTGCTATATATTATCCGCAACTCAAAAGCTTTAGTGTGGCAAGCAGGCACAAACGCACTTTACCTCGGTTGCCACAGCATAGAGGGATATGGCGATAGACACGAGCAATTCCACTTTTTTTTTTTTTTCAACGTATCAGTTACTTCACCACCTCTGAAATATTTATTGCCCCGTTCTTCTGCCTTTCAGCTGCATGCGCCGGGTATATTTTGCACATGTGCCGGTGTCAGGTCATGCACAGCTGCAGACGATACGTTCGTATTTGTACAACGTTACAGCATAGTGGGCCAGGTCGTGGGGACACCTTGTCGTGCCCGTTAATGGTGTCAACACTTTGTGTGCTCGCCGCGGCCGCCTATGAAGCATATTAAATGCAAGGATCCTCGCCTGATGTTCAGTCTGCTTCACGTCAGCCGCCACAGCGAGAGAGTGGTGGAGCGAGACAGAGATTGCAGGGAGAGGATGGCTTAAGCAGCGGTGGCAGGCATCAACACTCAATCACTCAGCTCAGTCAAAGCGCCAGACGACACTGACAGAGAAAACACATTACCCGTGTCTTGTTTTTGTTGTGTTTATTATATTTGGAGCCGCTGTGCCTGGGGGTCATATGACAATTCGCATTCCCTCTCTCAAAGTTTCTCAAACTGCGTTTCTTCATCTCCGCATCAGCTCTGTTGAATTTAAGTTCTGTCAAACGGGCTGTTTGGTGTTTAATCTCCCGCCCTATGTGAGCCGCTTCGCGAGAGATCATTCTGCCATCGTGTCAGAGGTAACCTAACAGCATGTAATGGCATGCATTCAACAAAACGAAAAAAAAAAAAAAAAACATCTGAAGGGAACCTTTCAAGTGACTGTTTTTTTATAGCAAAAATAAAAGTTTTTAAAACATAAAATAAGCTAAAGAGTCAGAGATATCATCAGCCAATTTAATTTTAACTTCCCGCGCTTTTATTTTTACATTTATATCAGTGGCGCAGGAGTAACAAACATCTTCAAAGCGCTTTTGCTTTTATCACTTCTTAATCACGCTGCCCTTTTGAGACTCAGGATCTAGTCTCCATGGTCCACTGGCATTTCTCGCCATCTCTCTCTGTGCTAAGCACCCGTGACCCACCCTGTCATAGGGGGTTGGGACCCGCCAGAGCCCTGACTTCATTCCCTATGTGGACAGCATGGACGCCCTCCGTCCCTCAGGCAAATTCCTGTCTCGTGCCATGGTGGGAGCCACAATCCCTCAGCAGTACCCAAGGTTGACCGGCCCCAGCTGTGCCTGGAAACCCCTGGCCGGGCCTAGTGTAGCCCTTGGGTGTCTTGGCACGCTCCACAACTGGCCTCTGTCAGGACCAATTCCAGGGCAGTGACTGATCGCTCTTGCTGCCTCTGGGTTGCACATCATGATGGAATAATAGATACACTGCTGGGTTTGACAGGGGGTTATCATGGTGAGTGAGGGGACTGGGGTTTCTCACTGGCCTGTTCATCCTTCTGATGATCCAATGGACTTTCTTCAGCAGCTGGTTTCTTGGCCTACACATGTGGCCGAAGGTTAAACTCTGCAACAAACTTAAATGAATATGTTGGGTCTGGCATCAATGTTTATTATAAAGAACAAGCAACAATCTGTGCATGGGCAAAAGATGGACGGAATTAAAAAGATGTCAGAAGAACAGTGTTCTTCTGAAGAACGTCACAAGAACATGTGGTAACTGGGCAGCAACCACAACCCAGATCGGTGCTGTTAAAACATAAAAATAACTCAGACAGGGCTATTTTTATTGTCCTCCCTGTTGTTCCCCTTTTCAACAGTTGGAACCACAGCCAGAGCCTAAAGTGGCCTTCCTTGAAGTTACTGCAAGTTCCTGTTTTTCTGCATGAAAGAGCATCTTACAATCACTTTCCAAGGTTTTGAATGCTTTCTCCTGGAGGACCCCAC
The DNA here is from genome assembly GCF_900700375.1 of Denticeps clupeoides. Taxonomy (NCBI): domain Eukaryota; kingdom Metazoa; phylum Chordata; class Actinopteri; order Clupeiformes; family Denticipitidae; genus Denticeps; species Denticeps clupeoides. Next base: position 275,862 of record NW_021630091.1, read on the forward strand.
CAAGCAGAGTGTCTTCATTCCAACCCTAGGGTCAAATAATGAAGGTGGCGGTTTAAAAGCAGTGTGGGTTGGAAGGACTGAAAACCCGCGGTCTCGGGTGTGGATGTCTGCGCATCAAAGAAGTTTTTGCCATTAGCCAGAGAGTTTACAAGTCAGCCTGGAGTTTGAGAAGGTGGCAGAGGGGTAGACCCGGTGGGCAGGCCTGGACTAAATGTTCGAGAGGCGGAGGTGTGTGAAGCGGCTTTGTGCGCGGCCGCGTTTCGGCACAGCTTCCTGCGCTTGCACAGAGGACGGCAATGATTCATAGCTGAAGGAGGACGAGCAGTAGACCAAAAAAAAAAAAAAGACGGACTACCTCAGACACACAGAGCAGCAACGCACTTTCTCTTTCATTTCTACAGGCCACCCACACAAGCAGACAACACGAACGCAATCCTGTTTTTATAGATATATTTCGCATTTAAATGGTGTGAGTAAGCTAAGAAAAACACTGACTTATCCTGGCAGTTTGCTGGCTTGTGTCTTAAGTAATGACATAAGTACATTAGTCATAAGCTGCATGCGCATATATCCAATTATATTCATCCAGTAGACTTGTATGGAGCCAGATTTATTACTTAATATTGGTGGATTCAAATAGTCTATATTCCAGGTGGAATTTTAATCAGTTCAGTCTGTAGAAATCAATTTTTGATGTGTATTGCACATCTTATGTTACTATGATAACCAGTTATGAAGTACAATGAGACAGGTATAATGACTGTAATGCACTTTATATTGTTCCAATGCATTGCAGATATGGTCCTGAAAGCAACTTGATTTCTACACACCCCACATATTTAATTCAACCTCCCATGGATTCTATAAAGCATGCCGTTATACAATTGGGGCAGTGGTGGCTTAGCTGTTAAGGAAGAGGCCCCGTAATCTGAAGGTTGCCAATTCGAATCCCGATCGGCCAAGGTGCCACTGAGGTGCCACTGAACACCATCCCCACTGCTCACTGAGGGTGATGGGTTAAATGCAGAGGACACATTTCACTGTGTGCACCGTGTGCTGTGTATCACAATGACAATCACTTCACTTCATTGCAATGTCCACAGCACAAATAACAAAACTATTATTGTCCTTTACAGCGCCGCTCTGTACTCTGCACCTGTGAGTTTACTGGACCAAGTGAGAACTTGCTAGAAATGACCTGTTTTTTAACATTCGAACAATGACAATTAACTATGTAGACATCATTTTCAAATGTCTCTTCCTCATTTCTGGTTTTCTGTGACCGAACCCTTCCACTGTCTCCAAGCACCGCGTCACTGAGCATGTGGTTTTCCTCAGCTCACGACATACAGGAAATGTTGCAGCAAAAAACAAGCCCCAGTCACCTTTTCCATGCTCTGCCGTAGCCGCAGCGGCTAATTTTAGGATTCTTAAACACCCAAAATAAACTGTTGAAGAATAGCACGTTTCGCCCAGCTGCTGACACCGGTGCAGATAAACAGTGGTGAACCTCACCATGCGGGTTTATGACCGTTTAGGTCCTCCTTACTGTTTGCCAGCCAGTGCTCACAGTTGTCTGAGCGTAGGGTAAAATTCATTATTAAGCAATCTTGCCCGATGAACAGATGAAATGTTTGATTTCAAAAGTGCCACCTGTCAGTGGATACATTCAGGCCAACGTTCAGGGTGTTCAAAAAGCATTTTGAAATGGTAAAACGTGGGTAGCTGGAGATAGAAACATTCGTATTATCCAATGACACCCTCAACAAATAATCTCAGAGTGTTCATGAACGCGCCTTACCTCCATTAAAGTGGTGGTGGTGGGGGGGCTGGGAAGTGTTTTAAAGTGATAAAAATGACTGAACTCCATCTGAAGAACATAAGGAAGGAGTGATGAATAAGAACTCGGCTCTTTCAGCACTTTCACTGTGAATTATATGCACATTTTCACAGTGGCGACAGTCGGAGCACCAGCCGACTGCAGGCGGAGATTGTCTCAATGAGGCACTGAGGAAATCTTGAATTAGACATCAGACTAAAAGTGTAGAATTACTTTTGATGAGAGTGAGTGTGGGTGCGCCCGTGTGTCTGAGAGCGATAGTCTGAGTAAAATGTCTGAGGAAAAAGTTGTGTTCCTCACAGACGGGTTCGGAATCGATGTGTATGAGCTATGAAATAAATGAATATAAAAATGTTCCCAAGTGTCTGGGTTGAAGTAATAATGTTTCCAAAAATCATGTTTCCTCCAGAAGCTGTCTCATTCAATGAGGAACAGCAAAAGCCAATCAGTGTTAGTTCTTCTCTACATGGACAAAAGTCACAGTAGTGAGGTAGCAGTTATCCAAATTATTCACAGCAAATCATAATAAAAAAATACATGCAAAGATTAACATGAGAACTGGCATGGTTAGCTTCCCTTAACGTAGGAATTTGAAGTGAGAGGTGATGTCTGGTTCACATCCTCATACTGGCAACTGACAAATGTGTGACCTCGTGTGTCCTCTTGTCAGTGTCAGTTGATGCTACTGCCTTGTCTTCTGCTTGTTTCAGTTTTATTTCTTGTGCACTAATAAGCATAGTTGAAGTGCCAACTACCGAGTTCACCAACACCGCAGACTGCCAACAGCTACCTGATTCATCATGCAATTTTAGTGTTTCACCCTTTTCAATACTAGAAACACATATACACAAAGTGGAATGTTAACGTTCACAGAATTTCGTGCCAGTTCGAGTCCTGATCTGCCAAGGTGCCTCTGAGCAAAGCACCGTCCCTACACACTGCTCCACGAGGTGCCTGGCATGGCTGCCCACTGCTCACCAAGGGTGATGGTTAAAAGCAGAGGACGCATTTTATTGTGTGCACCACGTGCTGTGACAATCACTTCACTTTCACTTTAATTAGCCCTAGAGTTTGAAGTCAGTAAACAGTGTGTAAACAGGACTACTCTCAAAGTAGATTGGACATCACTTTCTGTGACAAAAAAAAGAGCCAAAAGTCTTCCTATTAATACTACTAAGACCTACTCTTCTTAAGGCTAAAATGGAGAGTAGCAGAGATCATGGCTGGGGTCAGTATGTTACTATGGTGACATGTTTTCCGCAGAGCCGGCTGACATGACTCCATTTTACTACATTTCATCACAAAATATATTTCACATTTTCAATTTCAAATTTGACGGTTCCAATCCATTTTATCATTCCAACATAATAACATGAGTTGTATTGCCCATATGGACAACTGTCCAGCCCAAGTTGTGCTTGCAAATATTACTTTAGACAAGTTGCGACGCCTGTGCCCAATGCAGTTATTTTCTCACCAGGTGTCCATGCAATTTACATACTAAATATATTTCTGGCTGAATATATTTCTGGCTAAATATATTTATTCTCAAAATGCATTTTGTACTGTTGGCAGACAATCAGGTTTATTATTAGCATCATTTTTAAAAAGTATGTTTTTACATTTTTTTTTTTTTTTTTTTACATTTACGCCATTTTATCAGATCCCTTATACAGATTGACTTACAATCAATACATTTACAGCATTTATCAGACATTTACAGCATTTTTCAGACGACCTTATCCAGAGAGACTTACAATCAGTTACAGGGACAGTCCCCCCCTGGAGCAACTCAGAAACTCACATACCACACTAAAAATGTAACCACACAAAACTAGACAGATATATTTTAGACATTCATTTTGAATGAAAAGTCTTTTTTTTTTTTTTTTTGTTAAATATTTGTCTGTCTGAACGTATTTCAACAGGCTGAACACATAAGAGCAGCCCTGGGTCTCGGGTGAAGTTGTCCATGCCTGAGCTCAGTGTGGAATGAGAGAGTGGAATTCCCCTGGACGTGGTCCAGCGTCGCTCCCTCCTCTTGAAGATTCCACCACATCCTCTTTAGGGGATACGAATTTGTTTATTTATTTCTCTGTTCACAGGATTCTCTGCGTTTGGCCCCTGACCTTCTCACCTTCGCCAGTACCACTGCTGCATGAGTCACTTCCTTTTCCGTCTATAATACACTTGTCTTTTACTGCAATTAAACTTGAACCTGGTCTGCATAAAAACAATGACCCAGATAAGTGACTTAAAAGCTGCTCATTGGGGGAAGCCAACTCAGAAATCAGATATAGTTTCTATTCGATGCTCTATCATTGCCACTTGCAAGAATCTTTTTGCTACTTTTAGCATTCAGACTTTCTGATGTCCCCCCCCACTGTGTCCCCTATTCTGTCTCTAAATGGGGCATGTTCATTCTTTTTTTTTTAAACTAACAAGCTAGAAGTTGAGGGAATAAAAAGTCTGTGTGGTTTAAATCATTGGTTAAAAAAAAATTATAGTTTGGTAGTATATAATCATCTGTATTATTGTAAATAAGCCCACATGAAATATTTTGAAACAGTTTTTCATCTGTGCTGAAGCTAAACATCTACAATTCTACTGTAAAAGGAAATTCAGAACATTCAATGAGCGAAATGGACATTAATTAACTGTTACAAGTACTAATACTTGAAAACAGATTGGTGGTTTGAACAGAGAATTGCGTAGTAGACATGCTTAGCTATTTAGAGTAAACAGCTAGTTTGTACCTTATATTAATGAAAGTAAACAGCTAGCCTGTACCTTACTTTAGTGACAATAAACAGCTAGATTGTACCTTATATTAATGAAAGAGCTAGTCTGTACCTTATATTAAGGAAAGTAAACAGCTAGTCTGTACTTTACTTTAGTGAAAATAAGCAGCTAGTCTATACCTTATATAAATGAAAGTAAACAGCTAGCCTGTACCTTACTTTAGTGACAATAAACAGCTAGTCTGTATTTTACATTAAAGAAAGTAAACAGCTAGTCTATTCTTTATATTAATGAAAGTAAACAGCTAGCCTGTACCTTACATTAGTGACAATAAACAGCTAGTCTATACCTTATATTAATGAAAGTAAACAGCTAGCCTGTACCTTACTTTAGTGACAATAAACAGCTAGTCTGTATTTTACATTAAAGAAAGTAAACAGCTAGTCTATACTTTATATTAATGAAAGTAAACAGCTAGCCTGTACCTTACTTTAGTGACAATAAACAGCTAGTCTGTAACTTATATTAATGAAAGTAAACAGCTAGTCTGTACCTTATATTAATAAAAGTAAATGTTTAGCTTGTAAGCTAGGCTGTATTTTACTTTAGAGAAAATAATGCTTTTGGTAATGCAACTGCTTTTACAGCAAAAAATGTAGGACTTTGTGGTAGGCGCTGCAATAGACGTAGCATCCTGGCGGCTGTGGTATGGGCATTAGTTGGCCAATCAAAATTCTTGGATTAAGGTGCTGATTATCTATCTGCCATATATGCATGATTGTTAATGGCCAAGGTCATACACCTGTGTAAAATGTGTATTAAGAGCAATTAAAAGGCAGTTGTGTCCTAGCGGGTAAGGAAGCGTAATCAGAAGGTTGCCAGTTCGAATCTCGATCCGCCAAGGTACCACTGAGGTGCCACTGAGCAAAGCGCCGTCCCCACTCACTGCTCTCTGGGCGCCTGTCATGGCTGCCCACTGCTCACCAAGGGTGACGGTTAAAAGCTGAGGACACATTTCACTGTGTCACCGAGTGCTGTGCTGCCGTGTCTCACAATCACTTCACTTTCAGAATGAACACGCTGCCTCAATCTTCCAAAATGAGAATATGGGTGTGTTAGAGGTGTCAATCATGTCCATTCGCTCCTCCTATTTATTTGTTTTACTACACACCAACAAAAAGGGCTTATAGTTAGCAATCCTTAATGTTATAATGTTATAAGTTTCTCAAGTTCCTAAACGTTTTGGTCCAGTTAAGCATTTTTAACTGGTTCAATGCTTTTTTTTCCTTAAATCATCACATTAGTTATTGTTAACTAGGTAAATTCAGTTAACTAGGTATGGTCTTTTTGCTGCTGCTTCAAAGCACTGTAGATGGAGCCTGAAGTCACAGGCATCAAGCCAGAAGCTTTTGTCACTTATATTATTGTGAGGTTATTTTTTCCCCACATCTTTTTAGCGCCACACAGGGATTTCATGTAGTTCAGTTACATTGGGGGTCAACCAGAGGGCTGATGTGGGCTTAGCACAATCATGGGTGGAGATTATGGAGCAGTTGCTTAATCAAAACGCTGAAGGGAGAATTTCTTTGTCAAAGCCTCTGGCACCTGAAAGGCATACCTTAGACATGATGCAATTAAATGTGTCCTTTGTAAGCTGCTGACATTACTTCAGATCAGGTTAATGCAACATGGCCCTGATGTATAATGCATGCTGACATGTTGGAACCATGTTCTATCATACCTGCATTTAGCTATGAGCTATGACACAGTTTCAACCTCGCACCTTTTGCCTGCTCAGTCGACACTGTGTACTGAAGTAATGGGTTTATTGGAAGCACAACATTCCAATAAAATTATTTTTGGGGAGGTGCTGTTTTTGTGGCTGCAGACGAAAGCAAAAGCGTGAAGCGTCCTAATAGGATGACAGTCTGTTGTAAGATCAAGCAGGTGAAGCAGAAGGAATTTTGCCGTTTGGGGTGACGCAACACACTTCTTCAAGGAAGTTATTTTTATGTGTATATATATATGTGTGTGTGTGTGTGTGTGTGTTGAATGTGATGTGAAATCAAGGTCTCAACGTTTTCTTTCCCACCTTTTATAATTGTATGAATATTAAGGGCTTTTGTGCCAAATCTAGTTATATCTGGCATATTTATGTTTTTGCTTGCCATTGTCATCAGGATGTAGCACAGATTTCGCAGTTATACAGCAGTTTCGCAGTTATATTATCCATCAGATGTCTGGGTCAAAGTTCACCAGCAGAACTGTTGAGGTGGATCAGTTCTTGAAAAGGGGGTCGTTTATTTGATTGTCAGGCCTAAAAACAAGGCCACATTTTTTTTTTCTGGGTCGCCGATAACAGCATCTGAGGCTAAATGAAAGCGTGGTCGCTTCCTCTTTCCACTCATCGGTGCCGCAAGTCTGTGATGTCACGGAGAGCAGGAAGCGTTGTCACTTCCTGTTTTTTTGAGGCCTGGTTATTGTGGCTCAGGCAGAAGCTACAGCTGTGCTGAGCTGGAAAATGGAAATAAAGATGGTTAGCGGTTAGCCTTTTTGCTGCTTGTCCTTTGTTAACCCGGCTTTGTTTCCGTCTTGACATGCCTTGGCCTATGATTGGCATCTCTATGCTATTTGTGCTATTTGTGACTCTAATTGTGGTGCCATTACAATTTTTACAATTTTTTCCTTTACAATTTTTTTGGAATGTAATTTACTTTCAAAGCTCATGTTCTGGTGTCTTCTATTGTTGAAAGAACACTTAATGCAACATATTTTATTTCTGTCCTTTTCCTAATGTTGCATGTGCAATAGATGAGGTGCAGTACAGTGCAGAAATGGAGCCCACTGAACACTTGTACAGATCATATGTAAACTGTAGCAGGAGGTTTTGTATGGCGGTAAGGCCATTGCTGTGTGCGTGTCTGCTGCAGGAAGGGGAAAAAATGTCTCAAACTACTGCAAATGTGCAATGGCATGCAACATTTTTAATATATAATATATATTAAATAATATATTTTAACACCAGCTGCAGGTTTGTATAGGTTCGCTCCAGGAACGATCATTTTCATTCATTAAACTCTTAAAAAAAAAGAGAAAAACAAGAGAAGTCAACTTGTTGAATCGAGTTCAAAGTAGCTCTCGCTCCCTTCTTCAATAAGAGAACGCGGTTATCCTTGATGAAAAAGGACAATAGGCTCGGGTACCTTGGAGACCAGGAGGACTTCTTTGCCATGGCAACAGCGCGATTGGATTGTGAAGCAATGTGGTGTTGAACTGCAGCTCTGTCTAAGAATGCAGAGGTTCTACCAGGCTTTGTTGGAGACAAAGCCCCCTCTGCAATGAAACCTTTCCTGCGTCTGTTCTAAACTTTACAGCTTCAGGGATTTTATTTTTAACTTTTCATTTTTTTTTTTTCTTTCTGGAAGCGTTATGCGACGTTTCGCAGCTCGCAGGCGTTGTTACAGTAGAAGAAAATGAAAAATATTTAATGATTAATAATGGCGCACGAAAATTCATAAATACTACTTTTTTTTCCCCCATACCAAATAAAGGTATTTTTGGTGCTTCTCTTTTTTTCCCATTTTATTGAGATATTATTCCATATTTACAGAGAAAATAAATAATATTCTCTGCCCTGGCATGCTATTTTGAACCCAAAAGCTCATAACTCTCTCTTTAATCGGGTTGTGTCACATGTACAATGCATGTGTGTGTGTGTGTGTGTGTGTATGTGCATTCACACAGCCGTGTGTGTGTGTGTGTGTGTGTGTGGGCTCCGTCTCTCTCGTTCTCTTCTCTGTTTGACTTGCAAAGCAAACACAAACAACAGGAGACACGGGTCGACTGTTCGAGCTGCCTGCTCCTGGAAAAGTGCACATGTTAATTTCCTGCGGCAACAGTAGGCCGGGCGTGGGCCTCGATAGACGCGAGACGAGGCGAACGGAACCTGGTCACGTGTCTCCCCCGAACCGTCCGATCACTCCGTGGCAACGCCGTGCAGTTCGCCTTGAACGTTTTTCACCGCCACTTCGGCTGAGCAAAGGTCGCCACAGAACCGTGACCCCGGGCCGCCTTGTCCCTTCGACCACCCAACCAGGTCCGCGTACAGTAGCTCGTCCACGAAAAAGCCCACGATGCGAGCCTCGTTACGTGAGCAGGAGCGGTGAAGTTATTTGCCAGGGGAGCATCACAGGGATGGGAAGACGAGCAGCCGCGGCGGAAGAATGGATGTGTGTGATCAGAGACATGCATATCAGATATAAAATAATGAGGAGGATAGCAGAAGCGCCGTGGGGGGTAAACACGTTACAATTTAGCAAACATAAATTTCAACTTGACTTGAATAGTTGACAGTTGTTGTTTTTTTTTTACCTTTATGATTATGAGTTTTACAAGAAGCATTTGAAACCTTAATAAATCAACTGAATCGATTGCAATTTTGCTGAACAGAAAGAAAAAAATAGGGCAGTGTTTGCTTTTTCAGGTATTAACACTTATTTACCTTTGTTAAGTATAATTCCAAAAATGATTTAGTACATTTTCCGAGATGGTCAAGGTCCAAATGCTGTCCCAGCTAGAACCCAGGGGTGCGGCTTTATTTTTAATGTTATAACACCTCTTTTTTGACAATTTCTTTTTCATTACTGGCAACAATATAAGGACGTAGCTCAAATGTAGATCCAGGTTATAAGATCCAGGCGTCACTTTAAAACTTGAAAGCTAATACTTCACGTAGCAGCTGAACATCCACTCACCACCATATGCAATATGTTCTGTACCATGATGGAAGGCCTCCTGACATCTCATCTCGATTTATTCACGCTTCTCCCGAAGCCTTCTGACTGCTGCTGTTTGTCAGGATCCGACTGGAGCCGTGTCGGTCCCTTGGCCGTCACTCTACCTTGATGTGTGCCTCAAAGATGCACATGATTATTGTATGATTTTAAAAAGTGTCTCGGGATGCTGTGGTTGCTGTGTGACTTTTTCTTTCACCCGGAGGGCATCTCTACATTGACTTGGCCAGAACGTCCCCTCACAGCTCGAGAAATGTCCCAGCCTGACCCACGTCAAGCACCACAGGGACCCTTGTCAACAAGCGTTGCAAGCTATACCTTGAATATATTAATCACATGTGAGTTAACACCTATAGCTGGAACAGACAATAGTGGCATGCTGCATATGCTGTTTTTATTTATTTATTATATTTTTTAATGAAATAAAATGAATGAGAATATGTTAACTTAGTTTGGGTGAAAATGACAACTAAACGGAGTGACGATGGTTGCCAGATATTGGAGTGGAAATACGCAAATCGCCTGTGGTTGCTTCTTTCTCCCAGGGGCCACACATGAGTCACTTCCACAGACCTCTCACAGCTGCTCCATTCAGCGAGCATGGTCTCCATCACGTATCACCTAAAACGCGAGATGCTGGGACAGTCCTGGGTTGTGCACTGTCTTAAAGGGACCTTTCGTCCAGAATTCTCCTACTAGGCATAGAAGCCGAATCATCAGCCGGGAGTGGCAATTTGAGTGTGTTGTTGCACATCCTTTCTCCTTTGGGACAGGGGATCATTACTAAAGACGGCAATACTATTAACCAGTGGTTCTGGTGTTCTGCGCTGGTCACTGGCATGAGGGCAATTTCAATCATTTTAAAACACAAACTCGTGTGGATTACTGCCCTCATGCTACGGTTGTATAATAAATGTATAATGTATAATGAACGGCAAGATAAGCTTCCGCCATGAAAAATAGACCTTCCAACAAAACAGTGGTTGGCGCTGTTGCTTAGCAACATCATTTGGCCATTGGCATGGTAGGGTAGCAGATGATTGTTTGTGACCAAAAATGCAAACATGGCTGTGACTGAATGTTGCTCAAAGATATTGGCTGGGAGTTACTTGAAGAGGGAATGAAAAATGATCCCATTTGGTTCTCCTTCTTTGGTCTCACCTCAGTATGAGGACATGAGGAATTCGAGAAAATCTACTACACTTGATTGCGGTTCTGCATTGGAAAATGAAGTAGATCCAGTGCCAAAGAAGTGACATTAGGTGACTTCTTTAAGGTGACGTAAGCCCTGCAGTGGATCTGTTGCATAACCATCATGACACTCTGAAAGTCAGAGGCCAAATTTGACCGAATCCAAATGAAACCAGCTTGCGGGTCACAGGTCGAAAGGTTAAGATTGTTCTACTCTGAAGTGTGCATCAGACGGCCGCTGAGAGGACATGAGTGTCACCAGGTTTGGCGTGGGGCGCAATAATTGGCTCTCCCTCGCCACTACACCTCGCTGGGCAAAATTCACCTCAGAACCGTAGCCTGGTGGCACTTGTCACATTAGTGGCATGAAATTTCATCAGCGCTTTGGCTGAGCAAAGGATATTTATTTGTTAGACGTGAAATTTGGCAACCGGAATAAAAAAACCCAAAAAAACAATAAAAAAATGGCACCTGGCAATCTGGCCGACGAGTTTCCATTGTGACGCCGCACCTGCGTGCCGGCCCCTCTCCCCGCCCGGCCCTTTCTTTCTTCCGTCAGTCCGTAATCGGCCTTTTGAAACGCGAGGCGGCGGTTGCAGCTTGCTGACACAACCACCCACTTTTCCGCCGTACCCATTAATCCGTCCATCACCCCCCACCACCCCGATGAGGGATCACGTCCTCGCTTTCTTTTCTGCCATAGGGCCTGTCAGCTCCAACTTATAGGAACACGTCGGGGGAAAATGCAGCGTGCGCTGCGTAAAGAGCCGGTGATCGCCATGCACCGTCATCACAAAGCCCCTCTCTCCGGAACCTGCCCACCTCCTGGACCCACCTGGGCACTGCAGACGCTGGGCGCTTTTAAAAGGAGTTTTAGTTGATGGCGGCGGGCACCGGGTAAAGGCGGGAGGGGCGGAGGGTTTCTGTCTCATCTGGCAGCCCCGCTCGCCTGTCCAAGTGATTAATTCTCCCAGAAGCCTGGTGTTTGCCTCTGAGTGTGGGGGTGTGAAGATATCTCTCTCTCTCTCTCCCTCTCTCTCCCTCTCTCTCTCTCCCTCTAGCTCCGGCACTTTCACTCCTCCGTCTATCTCTGCGAGCTGGCGAGGGTTAATTAAATATTAACCGCCCGGGGCGTGGCTTAACGAGACAGGCGGAGGCGCGGCTTGTGTAGGTGTGGGGAGAGCCTGTCTTTCGCGGTGTGGAGGAGGGAGGAACACCACCCATCGCACCTCCACGCAGGAGTCCTCCGGGTCCACCCGCATCGTCCCTGTCCTGCCTCTCTCCCTCCCTCCCACTCCATAAACTCCATTCTCTGTATCGAGGCCTTGCCAATTCACTCATTGGTTAGTGTGACGAAGTCAGGGCTGTGTCTTCCCGACGCCAAGACGCAGTGCGGGGACGGCGTTGTCACGTGCAGTCTGTCTCCGAAATGTCCTGGAATCTGGAACTGGAAGTTGTGACTGCTTGCAAGTTGTCTGTATGTTGGTGAGTGAGTTCTGTTGCTGTGTGAGACGCCCAGCAGATGAATTTTATATAGAAAGTTTAAGAGGGGGAGGAGTCTGTAGGCATGACTGACAGCCTCCATTTCCCTCCGTTCTCTACACTCCTAAGACCACCACAGGGTGTACAGACCAAGATTAACCAAGATTCATCACTGCTTTAATACTAGCGTTCTGATTCAAGTGTCTTCGAATAAAACCTGAAAATGTAGAATTAATGCAGAATTAATGTTTTAGTGTTGCCTATAAAACTGTGCATTCTGAGGATGAAAGGAACATCTCCTGCACCGTCGTTGAATACGAGACGCAGGTCTCTGCGAGTTCAGCCATTGTTCGGGAGAGTTGTTCCCCTAGTTATTTGTCACACTTCTGTTACTGTCACACTGGCCGGTTCTTCAAGTGACCCGCTCAAGTCAGCCTGGAAATCCCGGATGGTAAATTATACTCAGAACTGAACTGGTTGTAAACCCGGCGCGTGGTAATTATTTCCGGTGTCGCGTTTGTCGATGTTCACCTTCCAGTGGGAGCGGAATGAGAAAAAAAAAAAAAAATGAAATCCACAACTACGGAATGGTGCACTCTTTACTCTCAGGAACGGCGCATGTACCCACGGGCCTGCGCTCAGGACTGGGATTGAGTCAGCAAAGGGGAGAGGCATCGATCCCTCTGTCAGGCGGCAGAGTCCCTGCTCTTGGGGTGTATCGGTATCCCACCGGCGTGCCAGAAGCATTTTTGCAGCGTTCTTCAAACGCTGGAGGCCATTAGCGGCGGTGCTGGCGCGTGAGTGACAGCGAGGATCCCGGCGTATCGAGCCAGGAACACCCCCCCAATTAAGGCACAGGCCCGCGCTTGGTCAGCAATTCATCAGTGACAACGGACCACGGCGGCGTGTCCTGCGTGTTCCGCATTCTGTACCTCGCCAGGTCGCACACACCCACAGTCACCCATACCTCCCCCTCCTGGTACGTAATACCAGTGGGACGCAAATTTGTTGTTGGGCTGGGGGACGCCTGGCGAATGGCAGAGAGGCGCAGCGTGTGTTGCTTTCGAAGTGCTACAGACAAAGACTGTAGGGTGGTTGTAGCCTAGCGGGTAACACACTCGCCTATGAACCAGAAGACCCGGGTTCGAATCCCACTTACTACCATTGTGTCCCTGAGCAAGACCCTTAACCCTAAGTTGCTCTGGGGGGGGACTGTCCCTGTAACTACTGATTGTAAGTTGCTCTGGATAAGGGCGTCTGATAAATGCTGTAAACGTAAACGTAAATGTAAATTTAACTCATCACCTGACGACGGTGGCAAATCAAATTAACGTCTCATGAAAAAGTAACACATTTTTCAAGCATTGATTTATATGGAAAGGATAGGTACTATAGACCGGAGGTTTGTGTTTGCTGACCGCTCATTTGCCGCGCGAGCCCGACCCGTCTCGACTAGAATGATGGAAACTGAGCCCGAACCCGACGCCTCAGGTTCGGGCCAAGATTTACAGCTCTGCTCTACAGCAGATTCCCAGATTCACTGCGTCCTTTCCAGCAGTTTTTGGAAAGAACCCTCAATGACAATGACAATGTCAATGTTTCAATTGTTTCAGAATTTGTGGGAAAATGATGCATCTGCTTCATTTGCACTTCTGATGTTTTTTCTTAGTTTTTTTTTTGTGTTGTAATTTTATTGGTTATAACATTACAAATTTTATTACATATTTTGGTATTAATAAGGTGGACCCAAATGCCCCTCCTGCTGTGTACTTTATTCTGCAGATCATTTACATGAAATGTAATTCATTTTATTGCATATTAATCGCTCCTCAATCAGTTTTAATATTCAAAAAGCAACAGAGATAGAACTGAAACAGAATTGAATTTCCTGTAATGGACCTCTGTCATTTTATTCCTTCATTACACTTTCTCCTGCCTTTCTGCAGCTGCGGGAATGGAGGGGACATTTTAAAAGCCCATTTCGATTTGCTCCGCATTAAGCAACAAGATCGCTCTCTCGCCAGGAAGCCCCAAATAAGGGCAAGGAAGTGGAGCGAAGGTGGAAGCCCACCGGAATCGGTCCTTATGTGGTCACGACCTTATAAGGGATGGCAGAGACGGGTCTTCCGGCACGCGGGCCGGGCGGGAAATCCGTGCCTGTTTTTTTTTTTTTTTTATTATTATTTTTTTTTTATGGCGGCCTCTCCGGACAGAGACCCCAGCCGATCGCGGTCGGGAAGGTGGGGAGGGGGTGGCGTTTTTTTTTTTCTTTGCTCGAGCTTCGTTTTAATCTTTTTTTTTTTTTTTTTTTTTTTTTCTGGCAAACGTCATGTGTCCTCCACTGCAGTGCCTAAATATGGGCTTCCTCCGTCCATATATGGATATCTACGTCACGGCAGGAGGGTATATAAAGGAGTGGGGATTCTCTGCGCGCAGAAAGAGACGCGCCGACGGGAGGTGGACAGACGCGCTTTCCAAAAAAAAAAAAACAAAAAAAAAACCACGCACACTTACCAACAACAACAACAACAAAACGTGACAGTGAATCAAAACAACAACAACAAAAGCCATTTTTCATTTTGCACTTTGCTTCCAGTTATTTTGGGGAATGAGCGAGGCGCGCGCGGACGACCCGTCGTCTCCCCCGAACGAAACCGAGAAGACGCGTGGATTTCTCCTTCTTTAAAAGGCGGAGACGAAGCGGAGGACCGGCGAGCGGCGTGGAAGCGGCGGAGGGGCAAGCCGCTGGTCTCCGACACCTGTGCGCCTCTCGCACCCGCCCGCAGGCGCCCACACGCACCCACGCACCCACGCACTCTCAGCCCTTCCGAGGGGATGGCCGCAGCCAAGACCGAGATGCTCCTTCCCGCCATGCAGATCTCGGACGCCCTCAGCTTCCCGCACTCGCCGATGGATAACTACCCCAAGCTGGAGGAAATGATGCTGCTCAACTCGGCGGGGACGCCCTTCCTCAACGCCTCTGCGCCCGAGGGCGCGGCGTTCGGCACGGGGGAGCCCGGGGACGGGTACGACCACCTCGCCGGAGGTAAGGGGCTCGCCTGATTTCACTTTCCCTTGCGTCCCGGAGAGTGTAGAAATGATGCCGGGCGGAAGCTGAATAAAAAGGATTATTTCGCGGCTCGATCCAAATCGCATCTCCAAACTCGCTGAATTGCACTTTCACGCGATCGATGGCTTTGGGGCGATGTAATGGAATTCGGGAGGGGGGATGAGAGGACAGGGGCGGGTGGGTGGACAGACATGCATGCAGATGGCCGGACCGGTGCTGGCACCGGTTTCCGTCTCCAAGGGTCCTTCCGGTGGCCGCAGGTGCGAGTAAACGCTGCTGTGGCTCCTTCTCTCCCGCAGACACGTTGCCGGAGATCTCCCTCAACTGCGAGAAGCCTCTGGTGGAGCAGAGCTACCACACCCAGCGGCTGCCCTCCATCTCCTACACGGGGCGCTTCACCCTGGAACCGGCGGCCAGCTGTGGCAACAGCCTGTGGGCCGAGCCGCTCTTCAGCCTGGTCAGCGGGCTGGTGGGCATCAACCCTCCGTCCAGCAGCACCGCCAGCGTAGCCGCGTCGTCGGCCGTCCCCCAGACCAACTCTTCCTCTTCGTCGACTTCCTCCAGCTCCTCATCTTCCTCAACCGCGTCCTCGACCACCACTTCTTCCAGCACGTCCAGCCAGAGCTCCAGCCTCAGCTGCTCCGTGCAGGGGAACGAGCCCAACCCCATCTACTCGGCCGCCCCCACCTACTCCAGCTCCAGCCCCGACATCTTCCCGGAGCAGAGCCCCAACTTCCCCACCGGCGTCGGGGGCTCCCTCCAGTACCCTCCCCCATCCTACCCCAAGGCCAAGACCTGCACCAGCGGCTTCCCGGTGCCCATGATCCCCGACTACCTGTTCCCCCAGCAGCAGAGCGAGATCAGCCTGGTGCCCCCCGACCAGAAACCCTTCCAGGGCGCGGCGGGCCAGCAGCCATCTCTGACGCCGCTGTCCACCATCAAGGCGTTCGCCACGCAGACGGGCTCCCAGGACCCCAAGAGTGTCTTCACGTCCCCACTGGTCAAGCCCAGCTGCATGCGCAAGTACCCCAACCGGCCCAGCAAGACCCCCCCACACGAGCGGCCCTACGCCTGCCCCGTGGACACCTGCGACCGCCGCTTCTCCCGCTCGGACGAGCTGACGCGCCACATCCGCATCCACACGGGCCAGAAGCCCTTCCAGTGCCGCATCTGCATGCGCAACTTCAGCCGCAGCGACCACCTGACCACGCACATCCGCACGCACACCGGCGAGAAGCCCTTCGCCTGCGAGATCTGCGGCCGCAAGTTCGCCCGCAGCGACGAGCGCAAGCGCCACACCAAGATCCACCTGCGGCAGAAGGACAAGAAGGCGGACAAGGGCGGGGTCACGCCGGCGGGGGCCGGGGTCATGTCCGCCCCCTCCCCCGTCTCCAGCTACCCCTCTCCCATCGCCTCCTACCCGTCCCCGGTGTCCTCCTACCCCTCCCCCGTCCCGTCCTGCTACTCCTCGCCTGTCCACACCTCCTACCCGTCCCCCTCCATCGCCACCACGTACCCCTCGGCGTCCGGCGCCTTCGCGGCGCAGGTGGCCGCCAACATCTACAGCTCCCCCGTCACCACGCCGCTGCCCGACATCCAGACCACGCTCTCGCCAAGGACAGCCGAGATCTGCTGAAGACGCTCCTCGCCCCCCTACCCCCCCACACACCTCCCGGTGAAAAGCACTTTCCCGCCCGTCCCCTCCGTCCCCGCCCTAGCACGCGAAAGAAAGAAAAAAAAACGACAAGTAGTGAGTCAAGGACGGACGGTGCAAAACAAAAGGGACTTTTCTTTCTTTTTTAAGTTGCTTCCTTCCCGTCCTCATTTCCCCTCCCTTCAAAACGAGGCACATGAAACTTTTCAAACGGTGAAGACAAAACAGCCGTTCTTTTCTCTTCTCCTTCTCTCCTCCTCTTTCTTGTGCGACCGGATGCAAAGAGCGAAGGGAACGGAAGGGACTTCACGAAGGCCGACGGTCTTATCGCTCCCGAGACAATGCAGGCATTGGCTAGAGACTCTGGACGATACACACGAGCCGTGTATGTTGTACAGGTGCCATGTTTTGTACACGTTCCTCATTTTTGGGTTCGTTTCGTTGTTGTGCATCGTATTATTTGAATCGACCTTGGCCATATTTTATAAGTGAATAAATACAAAAATACTTTCTGTATTACGTAGTGACGATGCTGTGATGACTTCTTGACTTTGTTTGAGGTAAAAAAAAAAAAAAAAAAAAAAAAGCACTTAAGTATTCCGAAGCATGTGTAAGAGTGATGTCGGTTTTCTCTTTTTTTTTTTTTTTTGTAAATATCATCCACTGGTACTATTATCTCTATCGTTCTCACATCGTGGCGACGCAGTCTGTTCAATGGGATGGGGATGGGGGCGGGGCAAGCGACTCTTCCGTCCGTCTGTCTGTTTGTTCTTGTTTTTGTTCTTTTTTCTTTTTCCCCAGTTTTCCGTGCCTTTCATAAAGCCTCGCTGGCGTTCGCTGACACGGGTGCGTCCGCGAGAGGATGCCTCGCATCCAGCCTTAAGAAAGAAGGGATTTCTTTATCGTCTTTTTTTTTTTCTTAGGTTACACTTCAAACAAGGAAGGGAAAAGACACGTGGGCACTGGTTCATTTCTTTTGGATGTAAGCAAAAAAAACAAAACAAAAAAAACCCTATAAATTCTATTTTTGTAATGTAAATATCCACATCTTCAGGAGTTGGAATGTTGTAACTACCTACTGAGTAGGCATGGGATCTTTTTGTATGTTTATTTACATGCAGTCCATTATTTTGTCGTTATTTTAATTTTGTATTTGTGTTTGTTAAAAAAAGGTGACTGTTCATGGCTTATAAAACACATTGAATGCGCTTAACTGCCAACGGGATATTTGGTGTACAAGATATCCTTCCAGAACTGAACTATAAATAAAATATGAATATATGTTCAAATAACGTCACAACCTCTGTTTGGTGTCATAAATCTTTCTATAACAGCCGTCTGGTGCATTACCGCCCAGGTCATAGGTCAACTGCATAGTCCAGTTTACACCAGTATCGTTATTTATTTTATATTGTTATATCACACTCACAACCAGACTGTTAAATAAAATGTAATTGGAACGTAATTACATGCAGTCGAACACCGCGTGTCATCCGCAGCCTGGAAACGCATCAAACTTTCTGCGGTCTTCCTCTCAGCCGGTATCGAGTGAAACTCAATACGCAGTCGTGGCAGAGTGGAGCTGCGTAAAGGTCTCGTCATGGCTTTTCCTTAATAATTGAGAGGCCGGGCAGATATTTGCTCGGAGCTCAGCCCGCTCTCCCCATTGACTCCGGCGTCGGGTGAACGTTGCGGGCCCTATCAAACGGCGGCGGTGCGATTTGCGACTACAGCGCCTGCGCTGGGGGCTTAATTATCCACAGAGAGCACTTTTGAAAAATCACTAGACAGTAATAAGGCGCCTTGTAACTGACTGACAAGCTTGAAGTGGCGCTCGCCGAGTTTGCCACAGGAGAATACCTAGAGCCGGCAGGTTCGCTTTATAATTGTGCATCCGCCGTTGTCTGGGGGAAAAAAAATTATATATATATATATATAGAAAAAATTTGGGAGAAAAGGCTGATTGCGATCTGGCAGCGGCACGAGAAAGATCAAATGGTGTTTCACCTGCACTCTAACCTCGTCCACGCCGGATCGTTGCTTCATTACGTCTCCACCTCAGCTCCTTTGTGTTAAAATGAAGTCTCACACACACACACACACACACACACACACATTGCAACCATTTTGAGTGTGTAGACGGAGATGAAATTGTACAGCAGAAACTGGGCAGGTGGGCAGCCGATGATCGATGGAGATTCAGCCGGCTGATAAAATTAATTAGAAATTAACCAAATGGAACCTCTTCTCTCTCTCTCTTTTTTTTTTTTTTTTTGTAAAGTATGAAGCAATTTAGCGCCGTAAAGCACAATTACGGAAATGAGCGCAAATGCAAACAGAGCTAAAAAGATGGAATAACAAGCACTGGAGAGACCCACACACACGGAGAGGGAGAGAGAGAGCGGGAGAAGGAAGGAAAAGGGGGTAATTAAGGTAATTGGTCTCCGAATCCCAAATTGACTTTCTAAAAGTGGGTCCGATGAGGCGTGTGTGTGTGTGTGTGTGTGTGTGTGTGTGCTATATTAGAACCCCAAGTGAGACAATATCAACACTTTGACACACTTCCCATTGCACACTCTTGGTAGTGGACATGATGCCCCATGGTAAAATGTGAGCCTGCACACTGAAAGGTCTTATGGGAAAAAACAACACGTAACGTGGAAGAAAACAACAACCTGTATGCAAACAAGACAAGAAGCCCAGGAGACAGGGCTTTTTTGTCCTTTTTCTGAGTAGATATTTACTTTGTTAGTTTAATTAAATATGCCATTTCAATTGAAATCAGACACATTTTTTGCACTTCGATGCAATGCAAAGGTGCGCAAAAATCAACCGCATTGTACTTCTGTGTCGCATAAAGACAGCACGAGAATCGGCCTTATTTCCCACGGCGGCTTCATTAACTGTAATGTACAGGGCGCGTTCCAACATCGCTGCATTTAATGCAAAGCAGGTGAGGCCAGCCGTGAAGTAACCTGTCAAAAACAAAACCAAATGATGTGGCTCCGATAAAGTAAAGAGACGATGAGTGCAGATCAGTAAAAAGTTTTCTTGGCGCTATTTAAGACATAGTGCATGGTGAATGAATGAATGAATGAATCCATTTTGTATTTCAGGATGACCTAAAGACATGAGTGGTAGGACCTTAGGATTGAATGGTTGATGACCTTCAGTCAATCAACCGCACCGCAGTTATCATTGGTTACCATCCCACCAGTAGAAGGACTGATGATGTTCTGAGGGCTTCTAGAGCGTTGCCATTACATGGTGTTTTCCCCCCACCATCATGCTATATCTTTCTTCAGTACAAATGTTCAAAGCATCTCTGAAACTTTTCCAGGTACCACAAGATGATTATCTGGCTTCTGAACAACACGGCCAACACACACTTTCAACCAACGGGGCTTCCCAAAAAAGGTTTCAGCATGCCCTATCTGGGTGCCCTGGTGGCTCTGAAGTTTCCCTTCGACTCTGTGACAGGGCGCGGCGCGCCAACCTTTGAAAGTCGGCGATTTCTTTCAAGTGGGTTGGATGTAGAGATTATACTTTCCCTTTGGTCACGCTCACTGCTGCTGAGTGGCTTTCGCTCATATCAAAGAGCGCCCGCTCACACGCACTCGCCGCTCTGTTTGGGGGTCGGGGACGCCGGGGCCACTTCTGCAGCTCCGCTCCTGCAGCTCCAGCGCGACGGCCCAAATCACAATGGCACCACCTCGTAGACCCCCTCTGGGTCTGCACTTCAAGGGGTGAGCCTTTGTTAGAGTATGTGTTTGTTCTCTTATTCTTTTTGGGGGTGAGCGGACGGGGAAATAAAGGCAAAAAGTCAGTGATTCCTGTACCTCTTTTTTTTATTTTTTTCCCCCGCCTTCGTTCTCTGTCTCTGTCTCCGTCCCCGCTCGCACTTTAACTGTTGATGCTAATGAGCTCCCCCATTCTGATGCAAGGTCCGTCTCCAGTTCTCCCTTTCATCCAGATACAAATGCCTTCTTATTGCAACTTTGCCCTCGGGCTTTTCAAGATCCCTTTTTGAAATATGCCGTTTGATAAGCACGTCATTGACTAAGTCCCCAAAGTGATTAAGCCCGACTTTAATGTGTGAGCGGGAACGAGAGTGACAGCGGGAAAAAAGAAGAGTTGGAGAGAGAGAGAGAGGCACGGAGAGAGACAGTCCGGTCATTTGGGCCACAGCCTACCTGTTTTCCTCACCCTGGCTGTCAAAATTGCAGCGGGATAATCACTGTAGCCACAGGGTTCACGCCACTCATCGCTAACAGGGTACACAACACAACCTGGCATTCGTCTTCTGTCATAATTCCGTCCAGACCAGCATTTCGATTTTTTTGCGGAACGTTGGCATGGACGAGCGCTGCATCTTCCAATCACTTATCACGCGGGGGGCTAATCTCGAGGTGCGGCGAATTCCGTGTAAGTGGGGCGGGTGTCTCGCTCCGACCACACTTTCAAGCAGTGGTGATAGAAAGACAGGAGGAATGAGCCGGGCTATCTCCTCAACTGGAAGCCCGTAATTGGCCCAAGAGTGGCAAGGGTAATGAACAGATTGGGTTCAAGGCCGCCGCTGATCATTAGTGACACTTTTCACTCAGCAAAAAGAGGGGGCGATCATCAGCGGATAAAGACATTTGCTCTCTGGCTAGTTCATTATTGGCCATTCTGTGAGGGGATTAAATCCTGTAAGGATCCTTGGTGCCATGTGGGTGTGTTTTAGGATACCCTCGGAGACGGATCCAATGACACGTCTGGTCTATTTGATAGTCCTTCAGCTGAAGTTTGACCCTGTAGAGAAACACAAACAGAGTCCAAGCACTTTTATTCTGAAACATAAAGCTGTACAAAACAACTTACTGGATACAGCATACAGCAAGTAAAGCCCAAAAAGGTCTAGCACCCCTGCTGGTTGACTGTGGTACATGTTTTAGTACCTCCACTTGAATTTATTGAGTCCAAATAGGTACGTAGGGTCTGGACATATTCCTCCAATAAAATGGAAAAAATGGAAACTGATTTGCCAAGGCGATATTCAAGATTCGAGAGAGGTTTATCGTCAGTACAACAGTATACCGTATATTATTGAAATACTGTTTCCCGCAGACCCCCTCAGAGTGCAATCGTAAAAGAAAGAAAAATATATGTGTATCTAAACTAAACCATACTATGTAAAAACTTTCTGTACACTGAACAAGGACAAACGGGAAAACATCATGTAGGATGCTTGTAAGTGGATATGTTGGATGTTTCAAACAGGACACACAACACAAGTCAAACATGTAAAAAGAGAAGAAGTGTGCAAAATGGACAGGATGTTAGGAGGTGCATGAGGCTGGAGTTGTATTGTTGTTGATGTGACATGTCTAAGATCACATCGTGGGGGCGTACAAGCTGGATATTTTTGTTGCATTCTTGCTTGCCTTGCTAAGCGCATCCCCCTCTGCGAATCTGCATTGAGAAGAACTCACACTCGGATGTTGATGCCCACCTTAAATCCGCCAGGCTGTGCCTCATTGGCTTTCCTCATGAACAGTTCAGCTGAGTTTTACAAGCGTAACGTCTTGCGGAAAAAAAATTCTGTGAGTGTTTGATGGGAAGCCCAGATAACAAGGCCTGGTTCAAAGCCCTACTAATCTTGTCAGCAGTGGAAACGAGACTCCAATTTATGACTTTCAATTGCTTTTGGATAAATTAATTTCTTTGAAATCTCTCCTGAAGGGAAGAGCCGATTGACAGCTGGGGACGTATATTACCAACCCCTTTGTTCTGAGACAGGTTCCAGTAAAGGCATAAATCATTTCTTGTTTTACTTTTGTGTGAACTACACTTGTTAGTAATGCATCAATAATAATCAATAATCAATTTTTTTTCTGTTATTAAAGACATTAGGTTGTATTAAGATCTTGTATTAACAATGAATCATGATTGATTCTAAATATAGGCATAACATAACCATTACATAGACAGGCTCAGGCTGTCACGTTGGCATGAATGCGGCGTAGCCCTCAGCGCACTTTAAATGGGGTGACGCCCTGCGCCACCAAACAGTCCTTGTGGCAGAAAGTGAAAAAAAAAAGGAACTTTATAAATGCGAAGCCAGAACCACCTATTGAAATGCACATATATAATCATCAACGCTGAATGGGTTACTACAGAAGCGTCTGCATTGCCCCCATCAGGTGAAATTGCCGATGTAACTAATAAAATGCACCTTGGCGCTTTTTTTTTTTGCGTTCTCTAATCCTGCCCCATGGGGTTGAGCACCTGGAGGCCGGAGAACATCTGCCGCTAGAGCCCGTAATCGACCCCTTCTGGGGACGTGGTTTCAGCTGCATCACGGTCGAAACCATCTGCCCGTCAGTGGGCGTGGCTTTCTTTGATCCTGCTCTTTGGAGATGGTCAGAAGCAATGCTCCAAACAAGTGACCCTTTTACATGGTCACTTTATTGGGGACCCCTACCCAGGTCTGGCAGCACAGCATGGATGGAGTTCTCAGAGTTCTTATTTAACCATCGAGTGGTGGCAAAGTGTACAGTGTGAAGTCACAAAAAAAAAGACAAGGCCAAGAAATCCCACGCTGAAATAATAATAATTTCCATTGTTGACTCTTGTCCCACAGACCCCAAATCCTCAAAGGAGTTAAGATTATAAAAATGTGCCAAAAAATATAAGAAATAGACACCAAAGGCACTTCTAAGGTTTTGTCACATGCTGCCAGGACACAAGCTGGGACACATTTTCTAGCCATTTTACACGTTGCCTCCTCCCACCGCCACCTGCTGCACATTCTCCACAGTGATGTCACTTCACTTTGTCTGTTCGAGAAAAGGAGAATAAAAATATCACACTGGGCAATTACGAGAAGGGGAAGGCGATGGAGAATGACAGCGAGAAGACCTCCCCCCCGTATTAAACCTCGCCCTGGTAATTAAAGCGGGTTCAGAGTTCTCCGCTTTGCTGCTCCTTTCAGCATCATCTGTTCTAAATCTCCGCCCGCTCAGTGGCCGACAAGGAAACGCGCCGTGGCTCAGGGCCAGTACCAATTCATCCACTCGGCCGCCGCGCGCAGACGAAGAGAAAAGACAGAGACAAAATGAGAGACGAATCACCGCGTTCTGCAAACGCGAATAAACGGTGGCTCCCGCGTGCGGGGCCGCCAGCTAACTGATGGCGCGTGTCAGCGCGTGAGAGGGCCACTCTGTTCTCGTGGCCCCGCGCTTAGGCCGCAGGGGCGCTCAGGCCGGGCACAGGTGATGTAGCGACGCGCTTCGACATCACTCCTCTCCGCACAGGAAACACTTCATCCATCGCTGGGCGTGGGGCGAACAGCCATTTACAGTCGAAGCCGTGAAACATGCTCG